>NC_028642.1:55723973-55831826 GCF_001406875.1 Solanum pennellii
GGGGAGTGGAGCAGAGCAGGTTATGGTGTTTGTGGGGCGGGGTGGGTTAAAGCTTTTGCGGGTGTGGGGCGGGTTTAAATAGATTTTTTTCAAAATTCATGCTGGGCAGGGCGGGTTTGAAAAAAAGGATCTTTTAAATTCGTAGATTCTCACATTTCATACCAGTTTTGCACGTTTTGTGCACTGGCTATATGGTGAATAAAAGAGTATTATGAAAAAAAACTGCTTGGAACAGCCAAAAACTAGAAAAAGAAGAAGTTAGTAATCAATTCAAAACTATCAAAAAAAATGTTACAGACCTGTTTAAAAGAGTATTGTTATTAATTTCAGCAGTTAAATAATAATATTACACAATTAATAATAAATTAGAAATTTTAAGTTAAAAACGTACCGCATTCAGTATTTTAGTTTTTTAAGAAATTATGTGGGGCGGGTTGGAGCGGGTTTGTGCGCCGCTGTATAAAAATAACATAACATGTTATGCGGGTTCAAGATTTTCAAACTCAATTATTTTGCAGGAGGATAGGAGTCAGGAGTCTGGTGATCATCTCCTTTGTGCTTTTCAGGGTGGGCTTGGGATGGTGGAGTTTATTTGTTTTGTTCTTGAACTATTAAGACATACTCTTACGTCTACCAACTTATTGAAATGGTGCAAGTATTTTCTACTTAATAACGAGAGGAGATACACTTGAATGATTAATTCGTTTTCATAAGCTTAAATTGAGAAGATTGGTTTGCTACTTTGCTTCTTACATTTCGTCTTGTGATATTTTGCTTACTGAAGTATAAAATGCTGAAATCAGATGTCAAAAGCTTATGGAGCTTGCATGAAGTTACTCGTTATGTTCTCAAAATCATGTAATTTTGTATCCATTCTTAGTAACACAATAGTCCGAACAAATGGTGGAAGCAAGTCCATAATAAAGACGGAAAGGGTCTAAAATACCCTCAAAGTATTGGAAATGGTACAAAATTACCCTCCATCCACCTATTGGCTCCAAAATACCCTTCCCACAACGGTTTTATATTTAAACTATTTAAATATTTTTTTAAATATGTGGCGCTCAACTATTTGTTATAATTTAACTTATAAGTATAATTTATAAATAAATCCACTACCCATCCATTACTAATTAAACCCTCCAAATTAATAAATCACTCACATTATTAATGCAACAATAGAAAATCTACTGCCAATTGAGTGTTTTAAAAAATTTGAGACAAAAATATCTACAGAAGTTAATTATCATACATTCAAGTGTCTAAATAACAATTACCGATAAACATAAAAGTCTAACTATGTTCATCTTAATTATTCTTACGTCCCAATTATGTGATATTACTTCATAGGTAACTTTTTTCCAAAATAATATATTAAAAGTTTCAAAACAAATCATAAATATTTATAAAATTATATTGTAAAAAAGTGCATGAATTAATTCGGGATATATTACTTCTTTACCTTTAATCATAAATTTCTAATTCAATCTTGAAAGAGAATCAAATTGAAAGTGTCCTCCTAAATAAGCGGCTCAACATAAATTTAATTGGGGCTTCGATTCGTACTCGAATAATTTTGGATGTCATTTTCATTAATCTATAATTTCATCGTGTTTTAGTAGTGTTTATGACGATTTTGATATTATAGTTGGATTATTAATTGGGTGGGGTTTAGTTAGTAATGGGTGGGTAGTGGTTGGTTTATAAATAATACAAATAAATTAAATTATAACCAATAGTTGAACATCAAGTATTTTAAAAATATTTAAATAGTTTAAATTTAAAATCATTAAATAAGTGGTCAATTTTGAACTCAAAGGTGGATGACAAGGATATTTTGGAGCCAATAGGTGGATGAAAAGGGCATTTTGGAGCCAATAGGTGGATGAAGGGTAATTTTGTACCATTTTCAATACTTCAAGGGTATTTTAGACCCTTTTCCGTAATAAAGAATAGGAATCCTATCATTGACCAGATCTACTTAGACTGTAAATGAATATAAACCTAGATAATCCATAATGGCTAATTAAAAAGTGAAGCTACTCTATAGACGAGTCAGACAAAGCGCTTAGTGATCCTTCTTGTCATCTCCATCAGTCTCGTCATCTTCATTAGTCAATTTATCAGTAATAAAGCTGTCATTGTTGATTACTTCAAATGAATCACTCACTTTCAACTTAGTTTGCTCAATGCCAACATTCTTGCTCGTTAAGTTTTTGTATATGTGAAGAGCTTGAGCAACCATGCTGGCAGGATCAGAAACATTTGTAGGAAGTAACAATGTTGTGCCCTAAAACACATAAAATAAAATGATTAGCAAATCAATAATGCATGATTATGGACTAATTGGAACGTATTTAT
This sequence comes from Solanum pennellii, assembly GCF_001406875.1. Classification (NCBI taxonomy): domain Eukaryota; kingdom Viridiplantae; phylum Streptophyta; class Magnoliopsida; order Solanales; family Solanaceae; genus Solanum; species Solanum pennellii. Next base: position 55,726,335 of record NC_028642.1, read on the forward strand.
TATGCTTCACCTCCTTTGCAATGCTACTGAAGGCTTGGATATACTGCTCTGCAATCCTCAAGCTTGCTGCCTACATACCCAGTAATGAAAGAGCCGTGAGTGAGAATGCATATTGGCATTGACACAATCAAATGTATTCGTTGTTGAATTAATCAAGCACATCTTTCTCCAAAATCTCATTACAGTGTCATGGTAAAAAGACGCGGGCATGAACTAAGGGATCTCACCTCTGCACCTCCATGCTCTTTAAGGGTTTGTGACACCAACGCAATTCCTTTTGCCGTAGCTTGTGCTTTAGAGAGAATGGCTTCAGCTTCACCTGATTCACCAGAAAGTATTGGGTGAGGAAATCTATAAAACAAGTTTGAGATAACACACTTGGCAACATCTTTTACCAACCTTGTGCTCTGTTGACCTGGTCCATCTTTGCAGCTTCTGAGTCAAGGATCACTGAACTCTTCCTTCCATCGGCAATGTTTATATTTGCCTGTCTCTCCCCTATTTTAGGTGACAATACACATCAAGTTTAATACAGTAAAGTGTCATACATATGACACAATGAATTACTTCACATTGCTCAAATCAGGGTGAGGAACTGGTACCTTCTGACTCAAGAATTTGAGCTCTTTTTTTACGTTCCGCTTCAGCTTGCATCTCCATAGCTGATCTAACCCCACGAGGAGGAGTTATATCCCCTGAGGAGGAAACATACATATTCATCAATGAACAACCATAATTGCTTTTGTAAGGAATCAGTAGAACATGCCACATACTTATTTCATAACGAAGACATTTCAGTCCCCAGTCTTTTGCAGCATCATTAATGGCCAGCTGCAGGGAAAATGCAGAGCTAAAACAATTAACATGTAGTTATAATCATAATTACACACTTCACAGTGAAAGTGCAAAAGGCCAACCCCTATTATTTTCTGATCATAAAATTCTATTAAAAAACTTACCACAATTTTGTCATTCAAAGTGTCCCTTTCCTCAAAGGTTTTATCAAGTGAGATCCTACCAAGCTCACTACGCATAGTTGTCTGTGCTAGTTGAATTACCGCATACAATGGATTCTCAACTCCATATGACGCCAATTTTGGATCCACAGTCTACAATTTACGAAAAACACAATCTCCAGCATTTTTAAAAATTTCAAGAGAAATTCGCGCAAAGTATAAGAAGTACTAATAGAGATTAAACCTTGATATAAAGAACACCATCGATCGAAATGCTAACATTGTCTCTAGTAATTGCAGTCTGGTTAGGTATCGGAACAGTCTCTTCCTTGAGAGAATGCGCATACGCAATTCGATCAACAAAAGGGATCAAAAAGTGAATTCCCGGAGTCAATGTTTTCACATATTTCCCAAATCTTTCAACTACATACGCCTTTCTCTCAGGCACTATACGAATTCCCAAATTCATCGGCACCCGAACGTGATACCTTCATCACAACACAAAAAATCAAAAACCACACATTACGAAATTTTGAAAAAAAAAACAAACAATTATGTACTTGGCATATGGATCTCGAGAACGGAAGAAAAAACGGCGGACGGTAGTGGAAGTAAAGGAAGGAGATAGGTGACGTGACGGCAGCTGATTGGAGGTTTGCTTCGTAACTAGAGAAAAAGTTGTTGTGGATATTGTTCGTGAATGAATGTGATGATGTAGCAGCCAAAGCTTGTTAATAGAGCTTGATCTTCCGATATTCATATTGAAATTCGATTGAAAAATGGATTTGTAAAATTTTGGATAATGGGAGTAAAAGCAAATAGCAAGAAAATGAAGTTTCTTCCTCAAGTTATGTTATACTGTTGTCTTGTTCTTCAAGATAGTGGTATTTTCGGAATAGCGGGAACATAAATTTTCGGAAAAAAATAAATTAAAGGAATATCTGTGTTATGCGGAATTTGAGATAATACGAGAAAATATAAACGCGAAAAACAAGACAACAGATTTACGTGGTTCACCAATAAATTGGCTACGTCCACGGGGAAGAGGGAGAGCAGTTTTATTATGGAGAGGCAAGAACAGAATTACAGAATAGTGTTTGCCATAGCGTCTATATATAGTGCTAAGCTACGCCCTAACAGGCTTGGGCCCAACATACAGAATTAACAGATAATTAAGGGCCCAATACAACAACATTGTATACCGTCGGGCCGGGGGCGTCTCCGCCCCCCCGGACCAGGGGGCGCGTCGCCCCCCTGGACCCCCCGACTCGCTGACCGGGCAGCGAGACCCCCGTCCTTTCTGTTTGTAACGGGTCCGATTCAAGGCATTCAACAATCTGGGTTCTTTATTTTAAATTGGGTATAGTAGGCGTTGTTATAAATTTATATTGGTCAAAAATTAATAAATCATTCAATCCAAATTTGAATACAAAAAATTCCATAGGTTTCAACAAATGTTATCATATTAAAAAAAACTACTTACTATATATTTTTTTAAAAATATTCTAAAACATAAACTCAAAATCTCTAATTATTGTTGGAGTGATTCCTTGAACTTGAATGGGTGTGTTTAAGGCATCATTTTGCAACCATTCCCAAAGCTCGTAGCTTACGCTTATGGTATGTTACGTATAATTATACTTTTGTCTTCTTTTCTCCACTACGTTACTATTCAACTTTTTATAAAAAAACATAAAAACACAAGACGTTAGAGTAATAATTAAGGGGTGTTTAGTTGAATTTGAACGCGTACTGAAAATAAGTCAACTTAATGAACAAAATATCATAAATCACAAGGCTTTAAATTGCATTAATCGTGTAAACATTCGTTTACATTGTCTATAAAATAAACAACATAAAAATGAATAGCATATAATAAAATCTATATAAGAAGGAAGCTAAGAGCATAAACTAAGAAAAGCCTCTTTTATAAAACAATGCACCTCTTCAGAGTTAAGAACAATGTAACAGTACACCAATTCCTCCATCTCTTTCCAATCTTTAATGCCAACATTTTTCACCATCTCTTTGATAGATTCTTTTATATCTGTCAATGGATCCATTGAGTACTTCACAACACATGTACTATCCGCGAACGCTCCGCGAACATCTTCAGGCAATTTAGCTGAAAAGCTAACTCTGTTCCTTTGGTGCTTCAACAATTTCCCCCCCTTGTAATTCACCATTTTCTAACAATTTTGGTTTTGTTGTTGTATATATGTGTGTGTGTGTTCATTGAAAAGGTCAGTATATAAGATGGAGCTATAAATAAATGTGAGAGATGTATTGGTGCAAACAAGCACACATTGGGGAGGTGCTTTGAATGTAGTGTGGATATGGAAATTAAATTTTTGAGAGATAAAAATTTATTGAGGGATAAGATGATGCATGTGAGGGGTATTTGTGGGTTTTGTCATGTTCTCTACCATTGTGGACCATAGGTTATTCAGGATCTAGGTGTTGTGAGGATGTTTATTCGAACCCATTCATGAACCCTATATATAAATATAAGATAATTTTTTTAAAAAATTTACGTACATAGATTAATTTTGAATCTCTCAACACAAATGAGAAAAATAGAGTTTGGCTAAGTGTATTAGAGAATTCAAAATTCAACCTGAGATTTCAAGTGCACTTCATACACTATGCTTTTATTTTTTCGAACTCGTTTAGTGAAAATTTTGGATCCGTCAATGTTGTTCAAGACAGGAAAACAAATTGAATGAATATAGCAAAAGGACATGTTATACAAGCATGGTGGGAGCCTAAAAAATTAAACAAAAACCTGAAACATGTGAATTATTGAAACTATGGTGGGACTTGGTCCTGTTTTGTCTTTGAATGGATACCGTAAAGAACTGAATTAGTTGGAGTAGATTCAAAAATTTTGATTGTATAAAGATGTACAGAGCTCAATCCCAGTAAAAAAACTTATCCGAGCCTTGATAGGCATAGTTATTCGTATATAATGACTGTCGTAACGTTCAAAAATTTAAACTGAATCCAATAAAATAATTTATCATTATGCACGCAAGTTATTTCAAACCTCACCCGTCTCAAATCCAACTAGTTCCCCTCTCCAAATTAATAAAAGAAGAAAAACTAAAAGCTTTTTTATTTTAATGAGAATAGTTTGGGAAGTGTGCATTACAAAAATATTATTAGCATAGAATTGGTCAGGAATGCCATGTACATATAATTTGATACACAATTATTGTTGCACTTATAAAAAATTTGCTTAATTTTTTTGCGATTTCAACTCTTTTAACATTTTGCGGACTTTACTCTTCTAGGTAATTTATCCAAGTAAACCTAATTTTGATATGGTGTTATAGAAAAATTACTTAATTTAGTGACAAAAGTATGTAATTACAATACAATTTAAATATATTGTATTATGCTCACAAATGTATACATTAGTATCAGTATAAAATAAATTGTTTAGATATTAAAACATCGACTACTATATTTTGATTCATCATTTTAGTGTGTGAAATTGATCTAAACGATGAGAAACATTTTGTACGTTCTTTTGAATGTCTCTACATGTTTAAGGTGCAATTAATATGATATAGTTGAGATATTTATGACTTTCTATCATATGATTATATGTAAGTCAAATACGAATTAAATTAGGATTATCGATTTACAATACTACAAAGTACTTCAATTGAAAACCATATTGAAATACTTTTTTTATAGACATGATGTAATGTATCAAATATTTTCAATACTGATAAAGTCCGCTCCTACTTTATGTATTGTAGTAAAACTATATAAAAGAATTCGACAGAGAATCTTTTGAAGCGGTAGTCAAAAGGAATTTTTAGATTACATCACGTCTTTTGATATATAATACGTTGGAGCTCTCTAGTCAACTTTGCGTGGATAATCAATCAATTGTTACTTTTCAAAAGATTAACTACACTCGTAAAAGTAAAAAGATATTGAGAATAAAAAGTTCAATCATCTTACTTTTAAATTATAATAAAACATACTAAAATTAAAATTTTAATATTCTGAATTTATCATCGAACTCAAAATTCATTTTAACAACGTGCAATTTCCCTTGGGCCTTGACCAAGACCTTTGCATAGCTTAAGGCGTAAGGTTCTTCCAATCCTTTTCATGATATTAAAATACAACAAACAATACACTAAAAATTGGAGTCTAAGTACTTTTTGTCTGTTTATACTTTCTTCCCACATACCACTTGTTAATTAGCTTAGAAGGAAAAAAGATTGAAAATGACATTTTTGTTACTTATTGTGTTTGGTCCAAGACTCAATTGTCTCAAAACTACTCAAGAGGCAAAATTGAAATTAATCTTGTACAAATGTACTCACGCGTTTTAAAGTAAGTGATATTTTAAATTTTTAAAAAGAAATTAATCTTATTCTCTTAAAGATGATTCGTGTTTACATAATCAAGAACCACTAATTAATTTAAAAAGTATATCTATATTAAAAACACCATTTATTTTGAAACGAAGCAAATATATCGATAGACAAATTAATGATTCACCGAGAACAGAGGTCTCACTTATGGGAGTAGGTATACGAGCAATGTACCACTTTAAATTCAGGTAAACATGAGTTAATATCTTCTTTTTTTTTTTTGTTTACTTTTTTATTTATTGATTAATTCAATTTTTGTCTTTGTGATATTTGACTAACCACACAATTTTATTTCTTTGTTTGTGAATGATTATAAAAAAAAATTAATTGGAAGAATATCTATGTGTTTGACCCAAAAATAATTAAACTCATACACAAGGGAGCATATTACAGACTTATAATTATTATAATGTAAATATAAATAGATAAATAAACATGTCTCATCCTATTAATGACATAAACATATGGATGAGCCGAAATTCACAAAAATAATCTCTTATAATCATTTTCAAATTCAATTAAAAAGAACTTTTTGTAAATCTTTTACATGTAAAATAAAAATTTTCTTATAAATAAAAATATTTCTTATAAATAAATAATAAATATTTTTTATAAAAAAATAAATTTATAAAAGACTCTTTCAAAATTGTGACTTGTAGAATATCCTTTAATATAAGTTAGAGGAATAGGATTGATTGTGGAATGGTCCGGTCCAAGTAGATTCTAGAAACTTTACAATTTATTTTATATTTTATTTCATTATCTATTGGTCGATAATGATTTTTACTGTTAAATATGACTTTCTCACTTATATTTTTCTACCTTAGAAATTTCAACTTAGATTTAATAGAGGTATATTAAATTAACTTCAGTTGGTTAAGAGTATTTTTAGATAGTTTTAATTGATCAAGAATATTATATATTTTTTTACTTAACTAATTAAATTTAAATATATTTAATTTTATAACTATTGAGTAAAATACATATAGAGGTATTTTTCAACAATTCTTTTTGAATTTATAAGAGTTTGACACTACTTACTGTTTGATACTATGTCATTTAGTAAATGATGAATGGATTGTATCTATGTTTAATTAGTTAAATAACGGAGTGTTTTTCAAGACTATCAATATTTTAGACAAAAAAACTAATAATTTATGACATATTCAAGGTTGCAATATTTTATTTTTTTTAAGAAAGTGAAATTTAAAATGGTAAAAAAAATAATAATAATAAAAATTGAAATGGTGGCAATTAATTTAGGAGGAAAACATTTTTGATCCGACGTGTAGGTCTGCTACTGGCGCCGTGACTGAATACTGATGACTTGCATCGTTGCCACAGTGACTGTAACAATCTGATTCTACGCGGTATTCATTACGCGGTTTGATTTTGGGTAAATCAAGTCTACATCAGTTATGTCACTTTCTGCGATGTTTCATGTTCTGTAGTATCATCCATGGGAAATTCCTCCATTTCTCATCTCATTCAATAAAAGGGTTTTACGCATCGCCCCCTTTATTCATTTTTCTACTTTGAATTTCTCGATTCACCTTACATAATCTACTTTTGAGAAAAAATTCCATCAAAGTTTCTTCGTTTTCTGTGTTAAAAAGTTTGGATCTTGGTAATGACTGTAACTCCGGTGGGCAATCAGGTGGTGGAAGTTCCACCGTTGAATACTTTACCCATTGGATATCGTTTTCGTCCTACGGATGAGGAGCTTATCAATCATTATTTGTGCTTGAAGATCAATGGTTGTCATGATCAAGTGGGTGTTATTCGTGAAATTGATATCTGCAAATTCGAGCCCTGGGATTTGCCTGGTTAGTTACATCCACATTTTCTTTTTTAAATTCCTTTTTCCTTTTATCTGTGCTGCTGTATTATTGGTCAGCGATTGCATGTCAAAATGGAATTTTTGGGCAGCAGTAATCAGTGAACAATTAGCGAAGTGGTTTGAGTTATGATTTTTGTTGATAGATACACAACCCCTTGAAAAGAAAAACAACTAGAAGGGTAAAGGAGCAGTTAGAGAAATTTTATTCCTAATTCATCTTTTCAAGAAAATTTTTGTGGACCTTTGTGATTGTAAAACATGATTAACAGTTTTCAGGCTCTTGATCATTTGTGCCTTACTTTTGATTTTGCACGGTAAGTGTAATCGTTTTCTTTGGGTTGGGAGAGTTGATTGCTTTGTGAATAATTAGTTCCATAAGCTCCAGTGACTATTTCGCAGACCGAGTAGCTAATCCTTTTACTCCATATTATGAGCACTCGATAGGATCTTTTTTTCTTTGCTATTTCAGGAATATGGGTGGGGTGGGGTAGGGGAAGGGAGACAATTCTGTTGATGATCCTCACAGTTGAAATAAAATGTGATTAGCTTTGCTTTTGGGTGCTTTTGACCTACTTTTAGTAGGAAGTTTTGAAATGAATGGATGAAGCTAGATAGTCTTGGTTTTTTGTCCACTGATTATTATTTTTGTAGCAATGTGCTTCCATATGGTATACTCGTTAATGTTTATCTCCATATTATTTTTGTCTTAAGAAGTTCAGGGTGCAGGTTTCACTGGACTGACACTTTTTTCTCCTTTGTCCTAGCTCAGAAGCTCCAACACCAACAAAGACCCTTTGTATTTTTGACTTTGAAGTTCATATTTGAAAAGAATGTAATGGTATGAATTGTTTCAAATGATTGCAGATTTGTCTGTTGTAGAGTCAAATGACAACGAGTGGTTCTACTTCTGCCCGATAGACAGGAAGTACCAAAATGGGCAGCGATTGAACCGAGCAACAGAACGAGGATACTGGAAAGCTACTGGTAAAGATAGAAACATAGCTACTAGAAAGGGGGCAAAGATTGGGATGAAGAAGACTTTGGTGTACTACAATGGGCGAGCTCCTGAAGGGAAGAGGACCAATTGGGTGATCCATGAATATCGTGCAACTGACAAGTCATTGGATGGTTCACGCCCTGGACAGGTAGGGACTGAAATCTTTCTTCTCTCTTCAATTTGAACTTCTTTTAATGTATCTTAGTTTTGGGATGGTTTTAGTTAGAAAAAGATTGTTTGTTCCATATGTGAAATTATGAGTTAATCTAATCTACTTGAAGGTATATTTGGCTGTTTCTTATCTCAGAAAAATCATGTCTTGAGGCGACATTATATCAGTAGTGTTTACTTAAATGGAGTGGCATATGACTGGCCAGTTTAATTGTAGTTAGTCCACTTATATTCTGTTAGGACAACAAGGGGTTGGGTGCAACATTTTATGGTGTAGCCATGTAAAGCTTATTTTTTGGCGGGTCCAACATGTTGTGAGATGTCCGAATCAACAACCGTGGATATTAGTTTAATCATTGGAGCTTACTGTTCCATTCCTATTTTGTGATGTGGCAAATTGGGCCATAGTAGATTATTAGTAATCATTTTCCTGGTGCAGGGAGCCTTTGTGCTTTGTCGTCTCTTTAAGAAGAATGAATTGAAGCAAGATGAAAATGTCGAAAGTTCACATTTTGATGAAGTTGAACATCTTGTTTCTTCTCCTGCTGTTGGAATATCACCAACCGATGATGGATTATCAGCACTGGCTCTATCTCCAATCATGGAAAGTGAGAGTAATAAAAGTAACCCACCAAAAACCTCTGGATGCAAAACTCATGACACAAGATTATCTATTGATAGTTGTGGCAATAGTTGCACTGCTGGTGATGGTGAAGATTTGATGGTGGACATAACATCAGGACAAGTAAGTAGAGCAATTCCCATTTCTGCCTTTTTCTTAAATATTGAGTTTTTCATTGCAGACAATTGGTTGAACTAATATTGTACTTATTTCTTTGCTTCATATTTTAGCCAGATCTCCAGATAGAGGAATTGTTGGGACTCTTTCGCGACCCTTCACCAGAGCCTATTGATTGGTCTCCGTTGCATTCACAGTCGCAGGTGGAGTTTGGATCTTCTATCTCACATGGTACCATGAGCAATGAGATAAACTGTGATCAAAAGGATGTCCAGTGTCAGAATGGAATAAATGATCTCAATACGAATGAGTTTCTAAATTCAATTCTTGTCAGCTCTGATGAGTTTTCATATGAAGATTCTGAAAAGGAATTGAGGTCAATGTGGTTTGCCTCAAACAGTATTAACACTATAACAACGGCACCAGTTACGGACTCTGGAACGTGTAGTGTGTTGAAGTCACAAGTCACACAAGAGCCAGTAAGTGGAACTCTATAGGTGTCTTTCAGTTTCTTGCATTTGTGAGTTGTCTCAAGACGTCAGTTACTTGAAACTTATTAACTGTTTTTTAGAGAACTGATCTTCTGCTGCTGCTCTTTTTGTCCTAGGTTAGGAGAGATATATTTGAACCTGAGCTGCTGTTGGGAAATTGTGGAGAGACTGCATTAATGAGAGAGGTTAATTCTGTTGCAACCACAGTGGACGATGTGTTTGCAACACCTTATGTTCGCAATGATCACTCAATGGGGAATGTAGGCACTGATTCTGCTTTTGGAATAACACTAAGGACTCGGCGGACGCAGAATCAACCTGACAACAGCCAGCTGGGATCTGGAATGCAAGGAACTACTGTTAGAAGAATACGTTACCAAGTGAAACTTCAAGCCGGAAGAGTAGAGCGTCGCATGCCAACTGATTCTGATCAGGGTGGAGCAAATCATGAAGGACTGTCAGCTGTATCTGAGGTAAGTCTCCCTAATCCTCATGAGAAGAAGGGCTAAAAGGTGACACATTGACATATATTTAATAATTGGCATGTGCAGAGTGAAAAGTTCTCCAATGAAGATAGTTCTTCTTTGAGTGCTGCTATCTCCAGTGATGTGACACAAGATACCATGTGCAAAGAATTTGAAGGGGATCGTCAAATGGCTGAAGACTTGAGTGCAAATGTGAAAGATAGAAATGGTTTAAAGAGAGCAGCATTGTCTTCGTTTTCATTCAGTTTCTACATATCCAAGGTGTTCGCTGTTGCAAGTTTACTCATAGTCTTCTTAGGTGTTTGTGGATGCTTTAAGCTGAGACAGTCTGCATCCAAATTGTAGCTTCTTGTAACTGGCTTAACATGTTTTGTTGATTTTATCTCCTTTTCAAATACTGCAAAGGAGCTAAAGTTGAGAAAACTTAGAAGTTACTACTAGTGTATACTTTATATTATAATTAGCTTGTTTTGTACATTACTAGCACTATATTGTGTAAGGAGATCTAGTTACTTTAGACTTTTTCCCAAAAATTTTCATTTGGCATTTTGACTTCACTCAATATATATGGACATCTGCTTGGTCTTCATTTGCTAGAAAGTAGTTACATTGATTTCCCCTCTCATTATATTTACTTTGGTTATTACAAATGTTTTAGCCTGAATATTTGTTTTACAGATATTCTGATATAATATACTTCCTGTTGTAAATTGATAAACAATAAAACAATGTGAAACATGAAATATAGACAATAGTTGTAGAGTTTTTGTCATTCAAGTGTGTATTTGTGAAAGGTGAAGAGTACCCATTTATACGAGGAATAATACATATATTGGATCCAAAATTTGGTTTCAAATTTTAACTTTAACCTTCAACTTTCATAATGCACAAACAAACACTTTAACTATCCAACTTTTAAATAAATACACACGAGTCCTACATGAAACAGTACATGTAGGACATCACGTAGGACAAAAAATAACATGTAGGATAATATGTGGGACATGTGTGTATATTTGTTAAAATTTATACAAGTTTAAGTATCTATTTGTGCATATCAAAAGTTGAAGGGCATAAATATAATTTGAAGCTAAGTTAAAAGACACATTAATGTATTATGCCATTTAATGATTGTACAAATCATCCATGAGTTACATATCTCAAGTGATACATTATTAGTTAGATACAAATATGATAAATGATCCATTGAATGAATATCCAGTTCTCATGTAATTTTTTATTTATTATATAAAGAGTAGCTTATAATGTCGTCCATTTTAATTATCGTGTTTTTTTTAAAAAATGATTTGAAATTATTGTCATTTAAAAAAAATAAATAATCTATAGAGCAATTATTAATTTTCATTTTTATCCTTATTTAATATATGTGGAAACAAATTATTTTGGTGAAAGATAGTACTCGTGGTACTATTAGATTGAGACTGAAAAATAAAAATGATTCAGGGTGTGTTTGGTATTAAAGGAAAATATTTTTCTAAAAAATGTTTAACTAGAAAATAGTAGATTTTTGACTTATTTTCTCATGTTTGGTTGGTGAGGAGAAAATATTTTCGAAAAAGATTTTGTGTTTGATTTATGAATGAAAAACGTTTTTGAGAAATATTTTTATTTTTACTAGAGTAGAAAAATTATTGAAATTGAAAATACTTTTTAAAAACGGAGATGAAATTTTAAAGTTGAAAATATTTTTTAAAAAACAAACTTAAATTTTTTTTGGGTGTGTGTGGGGAGACTGGGAAGGGGTTGGAGCGTAGAAGAGAAAAAATGAAAATTTTAAAGTTGAATATTTTTTTTAAAATAAACTTAATTTTTTTTCGAGGTGGGTGAATGGGTGGGTGGGAGCTGACGTGAAGGACTGAAGGTAAGGGTAAAAAAATAAAAATATAAAATATATTTTTTAAAACCTGACATAATTTTTTTTAAGGGGGTGGGTGGCTGGTAGGGGGACTGATGTAGGGGATTGGTTTGAGTGCAAAGACAAAATAAATTAATTTTTTAAATTAAAAAAATAGTAAAATTGTAATTTGATCCTAAACGGATTTTTAAAAAAATGTTTTTCTTAAATTTCGAAGGAAAGTCAAATTTTCCAATATTTGAAAAAAATAAGTTGATACAGAAAATATTTTATTCACCCAAACATGTTAAAATTTGTACTAAAACACACCCTTAGTAAAAAAAAAAAAAATTGGTTAATATTTGTACTTGGTACGTTACCTCATTCTTCTTTTTTATTTTCTTGGAGTTTAGTTTCGTATAAAATACGAAATAAAAATATGATAAGTAAAATAGATCACGTTTTTGAAATGTTAGAATTTCCAATAAAAGTCGTCAGTCGTTGTAAACAACGATTAGATGAACATCAACGTCCGCAAAATCAACTGGCAAAATGTTCACATTTTCTCCAATTTTAGTACTCTTATTGCTTTTCTGCTTCAGCGTACTGTATTCAGTTCAAAGCAGCTACTTTGATCAAGAATTTGTTAAGCAGATACTGAGTTCAGCAAGTAAAGATAAAGATTGGTTAGTATCCATAAGAAGGAAAATTCATGAATACCCAGAACTCAGATTCGAAGAATATAATACAAGTGCTCTGATTCGCAGTGAACTTGATAAGCTTGGGGTTTATTATGAATACCCTTTTGCTAAAACTGGTATTGTTGCTCAAATTGGCAATGGTTCTCCCCCTGTTGTTGCTTTGCGAGCTGATATGGATGCCCTTCCTATGCAGGTTTGTCCCAATTACTTATGTGCAAAAAGATTCAATTTTTCCTTATTTACATAGCATTCCCTCCGTTTCAGTTTGTTTGTCTGATCTTGTATTGACAAGAAGTTAACAGAACTTTTGAACATATATTGAATTTACTAAAATGTCATATAAACTTGTGATCTTGAAGATGTCGTGAAAAGTTAGAATGGAAGATTTGTCAGAAATGAAACAGATTCGTCTTGAAATAGACTAAAAAGAAAAGTAAGATACATATATTGAAACTGAGTGAGTATAATTTCTAAATGTCCTTGCACCCCTCTACCTCCGCCCTGAGTTGGCTGTATCAAATCTAGAGGATTCAATATTACTTAGGTTGTTTTTACACTGGTTGTCAGCTTGTCACAATCCTCCAGCTTTATTTGGAGTTATGACAGACTATGCTTTATGAAGATTATATAGGGGGAGTTATAAAGATATAATTAGTACTATGTATATTTAAGTGTGAAATGTCTCTGGTAGTAATCTCAAATGAATATAACCGTAGGAACTTGTTGAATGGGAACATAAGAGCAAAATTAATGGCAAAATGCATGGATGTGGACACGATGCTCATACGACGATGCTTCTTGGTGCTGCTAAGCTGCTGAATGAACGGAAGGACAAACTTAATGTGAGTTCTTTTGATGTTTGGTTCAAAGGAACGTTACTCTTCACTAGTACTGATTCATTTGGAATGTAACTTGTGCTTGTGATATGAGAACTGAACTATTTCAAGCGGTGAACAATGGTTGAGTTAACATCATGTGTTTCTGCATACTTTTCTTCTCTTCAAACTTCTAAAGGCCTCACAATTAGAGGGATAGTTTGATTCCCTGAATTCTTCCTTCAAGCTCGTAGAGACCTTATCAAGGCCTAAAAGGAACTTAGAGATTTTCTCCTTTTCAAAAATATCCTTGAATCTTCTGACATCTCCTGGCATTCAGAATCAGGACTTCCAAAAATAGCTAGTTGTTTCCAGAAACGGCCAAGAGCACAATAATGTTCGTAACTGACATATCCCCTTGTGGGAGATCATGTGGAGCACTAGTTAAAAAAGTTAAGTGCACTTTTATTGTCTTAATATCATAATTTGTCTTCTTTGGAACAGTCTGAACTTCATAGGTCAGAAGAGGGAAGTTACCTTGTTTAATTGTCGAGGTTGCTAACTAACTAGGATATGACCATATTGTTCTTTGATTCTCAAAATCTGAATTTGGGTCATCCTTCCGGCCTTCCCTAGAGGACTAGTAGTGCACTAGAAAGGATGATATAATCATTTTCAAAAGCCACTTACCATTTCTTGGATCTCTTTATGTATAACTACATATGCTTCATCTTGCATATATCCATAGGAACATTCTATTTGAACCACACTCTTTGATCACTTGTCAGTGTGTAATTGTCCGAATTATACTACTAGATTTTTCTTTTCAACTTTATAAGGATACATATGTCACATGACACTCCAAAAGCACTGTCCAAATTCACCTAATCTGCTTGGTCCTTTCGTGTGGCATCATACAATATCAGTCAATATCTCTTTTTTGCTATACTCAATATTATTGTAATTCTTTTGTAAACCACAAAGGGAACCGTCAGACTTGTTTTCCAACCTGCGGAGGAAGGAGGAGCTGGTGCAAATCATATGATAAAGGAAGGAGCTCTAGGTGATGCAGAAGTTATATTTGGTATGCATGTTCATTTTAAAAGACCTACAGGGGGCATTGGCACTAGTCCTGGACCCCTTTTAGCTGCCGTTTGCTTCTTTGAAGCAAAAATAGAAGGAAAAGGTGGGCATGCTGCACAACCCCATGAAGCTGTGGATCCAATACTTGCTGCATCATTTGCAATTGTGGCATTGCAGCAGCTCATCTCAAGAGAAGTAGATCCCCTTCATAGTCAAGTACGCACCTTAATCTCATTTTTTGTCCATTGAGTGTTCTCAAAGCGAGGCAAAAAAACATGTTAGCGCTTCGCCTCACTTAATTGTGCTTCAGTGTCATCATTAAGGCTCTAACATATACTTCTCCGTGCAAAAGAAGGTCTCCTAAAGAGGCGACACTAAAAGATTGATATTTCACTTAATCGCTATTTTTTTTTCCAGTTTGTTTGTCCATATATTTGTTAGTAATGTTTATATATATATATTGGTCTTTTTCCGTTTTGCGCCTTTTTTCGTTAAAGCCCATGCTTTTGTGCTTAAAGACCCAATGGACCTAAGAGCTTTATTGCACTTGTGATAACACTGGTCCAATCCTTTGTCTTTTATTTTCCTTGAAGATGTTTACCTCATAAGAGGTGTACATAATAGTATGTTTAATATTATATAGGAACATGTATTCCCTTTACGAACATTTTTTGTTTTTAACAACTCATTTGTTTTGAGGTGGAAGCTGTATGATTTTTGAGACCTCAAGCCTCGTTTGATAGTTAGTCTTACTGATATGGAAATACTCACTTCTGCCTGAAGGTTCTTTCTGTTACTTATGTCAGAGGTGGATCTGCATCAAATGTTATTCCATCATATGTTGAATTTGGGGGAACTCTGAGGAGTCTAACAACTGAAGGCTTGTTTCAACTTCAAAAGAGGGTGAAAGAGGTACTTTGTTGCACCTTGGCTCTTGTTTACTATCAACATCTGCCAACTAGATTTTCTGGCTGTTTCCTTAACGTGTAGTTTGTGTTACAAATTTAGTGATTTTTTTGTCCATGTTTAATAGCCTTAAACAGATGGCCTTCTTAGGCCATTGGAAAATGATGGTTTACATGTACCTATGTAATGAACTATCAAGATTAAGGAAGACTTCTTGAACACGTATCAAAACCCTTTCTCCAGCTAAATGAATGACCAAACTAATGGCGTTCCTGCAGTTTCCTTCCACAAGTAGGGTACGGGGAGGGTGGAATGTACACAGACCTCACCCCTTCTTGTGTAGGCAGAGAGGCTTTTTTCGATAGTCCCTCGGCTCAAGGCCAGCATAAACACAACATATATGGAAATCACTATTGAATCCTTCATTTCTTGATATACTGTTGCAGTAGATTCTAATTGTCTTCAATGTCCAGTATCGACGAAAATGCTTCTAGTTCTTTCTAATAAGAACAGAACCTAGACTTCTCGTAGTAATTTGGTGCACATTTGAAATACATACTTATATGAGCCTGCAGGTAATTGAAGGACAGGCAGCTGTGCATAGGTGTAAGGCGTACGTTGACATGAAAGAGGAGGATTTCCCAGCATATCCAGCTTGCACAAATGATGAGAACTTACATCAACATGTAGAGAGGGTTGGCAAACTCATGCTTGGTTCGGAGAACGTTGGGGATATTGAAAAGGTCATGGCAGGTGAGGACTTTGCCTTCTATCAACAAGTGATTCCTGGGGTTATCTTTCAAATAGGGATAAGAAATGAAAAGTTGGGCTCTACCCATGCCCCACATTCCCCTCACTTCTTTCTTGATGAGGATGTCCTTCCAATTGGAGCAGCAATGCACACAGCCATAGCAGAGATGTATCTGAACGATTACCAACATTCCGCTGCAGTTTAGATAATAACATTATTGTTTGATGGTCTCTTGAGTTGCATAAATGTTCCAATTACTCGTTCATTCTGCACATTGTATATAAACAACATAAATAAGCAAATCTAACGCGGTGATATGACCATCTGTTCATGTGGCCCATTTCAATTTTCTTTATGCCATAGTTGCTCTTGTGCTCTTTAATAATTTCCCTTATGCTACAAGGCATCAAGTAGTTCAGTATGTAACATACTACATGCAGTTACAAAATGAATAATGACAGTAGTCTGACACTGTATATGCAAAATCTAGTGCAAGTTACTGTTTTTTATGGCAGAATATGATATTTGTTCATATTTTATGGGTTTCTTGATGCATAAAGTTACTAGGTTCGACAGAACTCCGTTGACTAAAGATTTTCTGTTGATGTTCTCTTTTTTATTTTTGCCCCTAGGAGAGGGGGCAGGGGTTTGGAATGTAAAATTGAAAGAAACCCATGTGAGACCAACTTTGAAGAATGAAGATCTTTACACTCAAATCATTAGTACTTTAGCATCCCCAAAGTTTCATACAACCCATTTTTGTTCAACTTACCAAGTTGTATTGCTAACTTCTTTTATAACAGTAATATTCGGGTCAACTTGCATACACTTCGATCAATTTCATTAGATACCTAGAAGATACACTTCGATCAATTTCATCAGATACCTACTACTACCTCTACTAACACAGATAGATACCATGTAACTCTGTCCAACTATCACTTAGTGATTTTACCTCCTGAGAGATTTGAACTTGAAAACTCATGGTTCTCGATCTACTTTATAAGATTATTCTCTGTGCTATTTATATTCTTTATGTCCATAAATTTGGGTATCCCCTGCTTTGTGGAATCCCCTTTATCCTTCCTCTCCCTCTGCCTCCTGAATGTAGTTTCCAACTAATCATATATTATTATAAGCATGAACCTCTTAACCCCAAAGTTGATTTACCATTTTAACCCTACAATATCATTTATATATTAATTTATTAAATATATTAGTTAAACCTATTAACCCTATATTAGTTAAACCTATTAATATTGATTATTATAAATTTAATTTTCTAACAGCCCTAATTTAATTTTTCAGAAACGGTCATCTGCTCCACTTCTCTTCTGACGGTTATGAAGTTTCATCATCTTCTTCCAAAACCTTTTCATCTACTCTCATCTGTATAAATGTCTCAAATCACATGTTATTGTCCATTAAATTGTTTCTCTTTTTTGTGCCTGGATGATATACAGGTAAATATTTTTGGATGAGGAACTTAGCTATTCTTTATCATCAGCTCTGCCTTTTGATATGGAACTTTTTGCCTGCAGGGATTTGTTGACAGAGAAACTACTCTTATTGGAACATTGACAGTCCGTGAATTCCTCTACTACTCAGCATTGCTTCAGCTTCCTGGTTTTCTTTGTCAGAAAAGGAGTTTGGTGGACACCGCTGCATGAAAGGTCTTCGAAGTGGCGAGAGAAGGCGTGTCAGTATACAGGTAAATATTTTTGGTGCTCTGTTTTTGTTGCCTAATAGTTACAGTCAATTTTTGATGTTAATGCTTTGGTTTTGCTCTGTTTTGCTGCTAATTGCAAATATATGTACACCCTTAGCCTGAGGATAATCTGAAGGTAACTTCTGATGAACATGAAGTATCATGTTGGGAAAGTCTGTTTGTTGGGCATTTACACAACTGAATTGGTAGAATCTCTTCTCTATTGTAGTATTAGTCCTTACCTTTTCCAGCGTTGATCTATCACATTAAGCTGATGCTCAAGTTTCTCAACCGTCCAAATCAAATGCAGCACATCAAGATCTAGACTTGTATCATATATTATTATAATTAAAATATTATAAAAATATTTAACTATTTAATTTAAATATTAAGTTACATTATTTTAATGGAAATGTTAATGACTTTTGCACTTCTTTAGAATAATTCTTAATTAAAATATCTAATTTAATTTATTTTCTTGAAATATTTACCCTTTAAATAGATACATGTATATGATTTATCTTCTAAATTAATTTATGTTCTTAATTAATATTTGTCTTAAATTTTTGTAACACTTGACCTTTCAACTTTGTAAGTGAATCTTCATATTCCAAAGCTATATTTTTTCCTATAAATACAATCTTTTAACATTATTTTTATAGGAAGATTTATATGTGATACAATTTTTGTGTGGAAGACTAGAGAAGCTTTAATCAAGTGAAAAAAAATTCAAGGCAAGAGGATTTGTGTCAAGACTACAAGCATAATGTGATTATAGGAATGAATGTTAATTACTAAAATATTGAAGCTTGATGTATTTGTATTATTTTTTACTTATTTGTTGAGATCAGAACTATGGTAAGACCCCTCCATTTATGTAGTTGAATATCACTTTCATCAACATATCTTCCAAAGATTTTAATTTTTTTTATGGTCAAAAGTTGAATGTTTATTACTATATCTTTGTTTTAATTTGCATTATCAATAAAAAACAGGGAAAAGATTGTCTTAGAAATATTTCTATTTTTGGTAGTCTTATGCTAAACTTGCTCCTATATATGATACTTTTTTCTTTGTATTTGTAATTTTGTTTTTGGAATATATTTGATTGAAGGGTGTATTTTTTGCTATTGAAAATGAGATAAATACAATCATAAAAATAGTGTATAAGACATGCAAAACATATAATGCCTACACGATATTCTAATTTTAAATTATTAATAATTAATTTTTTACATTTTAAATATTTGTAGAGAATCATTCTTCCATGTGCTTATGGATAAAATCTATAGTTTTGAGACAATTTTCATTAAAATTATCATGAGATCCTAATTTCAAAGTAAAAAAAAATGATACACCAAAATGCTTAAGAAAGTTAAGAGGATCTTTTATCCTTTGACCAAATATTGCCCCTACTAATTTTTTAACAAAAAAATGTAAAATATATTTTAACAAAGTTTTAATTGTAAGAATATTAATATTGTCATTTTGACTCTCCATTAAATTAAAATCTGATTTATTTAATTAAATATTAATATTTTATTTGTATAATTACATAATTTAAATACCAATCATTGCACTTTAAATCTTTAGTATTTCCTTCTATTAAGTTTTTTATTTATAAATTTAAATTACTTAATTGCATTCTACTTAATGAGAAGGAGAATTTCATCTTTTACTAATTAATGTCAAACATTTTATCTTCTTGAAATGTATAACTATTAATTTAATATCAACATTTTTTATAAGACAAAAAAGACATTTTTTAAAGTTAATGTCTCCATGTTTGTTTTTGCTACTTTATTTTATCTTTTAAAATAAATATAAAATTTCTATATCAAATTATAATAAAGGGAGGACTAAATGCAAAAATATTCTTCAAATTAACTATACACTACAAACATTTTTTAAAAAGTTAAATTATTTATCATTTTATTCATCTTTATGAAGTATACGTGCAACGCACGTGTCCATATACTAGTATACAAAAAGGAGGAATCAAATAGGATGGTACCCTTTATGCAGATAGTTCCCCTGCATGTGCTTTGCCATTGCACAGAGTTAGCTTTCATGCATACAATTTTGCAAACTCATATTGTCCTTTTATAATATTTTAGTTTGATTCTCGTCGTTTTCAGTATATAAAACCTTGGTAGCTGGTTTCTCCTCACTACTCATCAGCAGAGACAATGAGTAAAGAAGCCAAAAAGGTTAGTCACGTTTTCCTTTTTTGAATTTATTTCATCTTTGTCAATATGAGAAAATGTTCATATAATGGATTGTTATGTTTGATAGGAGCTCGTTAAGGAACCGAAAATAAAGACAATGGAGGAAGAGAAGACAGAAGAACTAAAACAACATTCTCCTTTAATTTTGTGCATAGACTTGCATTGTTTAGGATGTGCCAAGAAGATTGAGAGGACCATTTCAAAGATCAGAGGTTTTTATCCTACTCTATTCACTTTGCTTGTAACGTTCTAGTCAATTTGCGTGCACCTTGACTATTGCGTTTTTTTCTTCTGAAGTTATTTTAGAAAAGCATCATATCTATATTAAAATGAAGCAGGGGTAGACAGAGTAATGATAGATATGGAGCATAACCAAGTGACAATAAGCGGAGTGATCGAACCACAAGCAGTGTGTGCCAGCATTGTTAAGGAAACAAACAGAACAGCAAAAGTAATTTCGCCTTTACCACAAGCTGATGAACCTATTCCTGGAGTTGTTGCTTCACAGGTAAATCTTTTTTACTCCGGTACAGTATAATTTTCCGCTGAAGAATATACATAAAGATCATAAATGAAAATGTTTGATCCTTGTTTTAATACCTTTTCAGGTTAACAGATTGACGACAGTTGAGCTAATTGTTAACATGCATTGTGAGGCATGTGCCAAACAGCTTAAAAGAAAGATTCTAAAAATGAGAGGTATATAAACGAGTCCTTTCGTGTATTTACCTAACCATTTTGTGTACGCGAATTCAGAATTTTAAGTTAGTAGATGTGAAATGTGACAGTAATATAACTTCCATGTCTAGAATTTTGCACTTAATTATATCTTCTTCATGATTAATTTAGGGGTGAGAACCGCGGAAACAGATCTGACCTCAGGGAAAGTAATTGTAACAGGAAGCATAGACGCCAACAAGCTCGTTGACTATGTCCACAGAAGAACTAAAAAGCAGGCCAATATTGTACTTCAAGATGAACCCCGGAAGCATAAGGGAGAACAAAATCCAGATGAAGAAGCTAAGAAACTCGAAGAAGGTGACGAAGAAAGAAACAAAGCATCAGGAGGAGAAGAAACCATCAATAAGATGATGTATTATTATCAACCACTTTATGTGATTGAAAGAATCCCACCTCCTCAACTCTTCTCCGATGAAAATCCTAATGCATGCTGCATAACGTAACCAATAATAAGAGGTACTCGAAAGATCATTTTCATCTATTCAAATTGTAAGTGATCATAGGAGATTATTTTCTCGGAGTTTCATGATATCATGGAAGCACACTCTCCTATGTTTCTTATGCATTTTTATATCAGCCAATGCAATTTCATCTTTCCCAATTTGATTCCACATATAAAACAGGGGTGCAACAGATGATAATGCCAGAGAAAAAGAACAAAAAAAGTTTTACATACTTGAAGTATCATTTTTTTTGCGAGTTTCATATCTGAACTATATCAAGTGATTGTTTCCTAACATAATTGTGTGACAACCACACTTAGGTCGATACAAAAGTAATAAACTCATACAAGTACTAGGTTCCATCGTTCTTGAAAAGTTCTAAACAATATTCCTGATCTAAATTCCTGCTCCAGAATTTTTCATAATATTCAGCATAAGTGAAATGTCGATAAATTGCAGAAGATCCATCTTCAGTTAAGGTTTTTGGAGCACTGATAATGGAACAATCATTGGGACAGAGGAAAGAAGCCACAGACATCCTTGCTTTGTCTGAATTCACTATAGCTCTATGCCATATACTTTTATACTTCCCATTACTCAACGCCTGCACACACGATAAATCATTATTTCATCTAAAAGTTTAAACTCCTAAAAATATATAGGGAAAAAGGTCTGATATTCCCCTCAACTTTGTCATTTAGAGTTGATATATCCCTTGTTATGAAAGTGGCTCATATATACCCCTACTTGTAAATAAATGGCTCACATATACCCTTTTCCTCTAACGGAAAAGAAAAAATAATAATTTTAATCTAAATTTTTATTATTTTTTTCTAAAAAATATAATCATATATGAGTAAATTTAATCCTCGTCAAACATATTTTTTTTTGACAATTTTGTTTTAATGACTAATTTATAATTATTATTTTGATAATCAAATTTATTTATGTTTCACTAATATTCTTGTAAAACTTATTGTAGATGACCAAATTTTTTCTTCGAATATGAAATTAAATTACAATACACACAAAAAAAATAGTTTAATTTTTTTCTTTAAACTAAGGAATGAAAGAAAAAAACAGAATAAGAATAAAAAACTCAAATAATTATAATAAAAGAAGTCAAAAAATAATTTATGTATAAAAAAAATTAAAATATACCTTGAACTTTGATAGAAGAATCATATATACCCCTGATAATTTTTTTAAAAAAAATTAGAAGTAATAAATATAAATTTAAAACTAATTTTTTAATTACTGTTAAATGAAGGGTATATGTGAGCCATTTTGTAACGGCAGGGGTATATGTGAGCTGTTTGTATACCGGTAAGGGCATATATAAGTCACTTTTATAAGAAGGGTATATCAGCTCCAAATAACAAAGTTGAGGGGCATATCAAACCCTTTTCCCAAAAATACAAGTTTATCTAATTAGGTGTATTTTCAGACGATGTGCGAGTCTGATATCACATAAATTGAAACAGAGAAAGATGTGTTTACCTCCAATTGATCACCAAGATTGATGACAAAGGCATTAGGCTGAGGTTTAATAGATAGCCATTTTCCATCCTTAAGAACTTGAAGGCCAGCCACTTGCAAATCTTGAAGAAGAATTGTAATTGCATTTGGATCTGTATGGGCTGGTAACCCATAAGTTAATTCAGGTTGTGGACACTGAGGATAAAAATTGATAGCCATATGTTGTCCTTGTTCACCTAACACATTTTTTATACAATCCTTCTCAAGCCCTAAGCTCTCTGATATTGCTTCTTCCAATCTATATCCAAGCTCTCTAACTTCCATGCAATATTTGCTTACTATTTCCCTAAACAATATAATTCAAAGAGCAATAATTAGATTTCTATTTCGATTTAATCGATCGACTTAAAAAAAAATGAATGGTGAGAACGTTGATTAAACTCATATAGCGTATGAAATACATATGTTGCATATATAGGTAGAAAGACGTACAAACACAATCATTTTGGTTCCCTATTCTAGAAAAGTAATACTAATATGGTTATATTTTTTAAGAAAAGAGTTTTAGCTTAAATAAAAAAAAATTTAAAGCTACCATTTTTGTTTTTTTTTAAACTGAAAAATAAAATAAAAATCAGACTCCATAAACATAAAGTAGTTGTCTGCTAGTGCTTACACCTGACAAAGAAATCAATTATTCATCACATAATTTTATTTTATAATAGTTGTCTATTAGTGAGTTGCAACTGACAAAGGAATTAATTATGCATCACGTGATTTTATCTTAGTAGTTCATAATATATAATTTGAAATGATTTTTATTAATATATAAACAAACAAATAAAAATATTTAATATAGCGAACAAGAAAAAGTAAACTAAACAATTGAAAAATATTGCGTCATCAGCCGATGTCTTCCATGACGTCATGAAATATATAAAATTAACAGCTGAACTCTAGGGACTAGACAGACAGATAGTGATGCACCGATAATTAAAAAGGACTTGAGTAAAATAATACTAAGAATTATTTTTATTCTTACGAGATAAACAAATTAAAATCATTGAGATTTGGAATAATATACTCCATAAAACATCTGGTACCGCCTTAAATATTTTAATTAACTAGTTTACAAAATACATTCATATATCTTTTACTAAATATACATTTAATTTACAAACATATGGTATATATTTAATTATATTAACAAATTAATTGATCGAACAGTACATGATTTTAAAAA
Source organism: Solanum pennellii (assembly GCF_001406875.1). Taxonomy (NCBI): domain Eukaryota; kingdom Viridiplantae; phylum Streptophyta; class Magnoliopsida; order Solanales; family Solanaceae; genus Solanum; species Solanum pennellii. Next base: position 55,750,364 of record NC_028642.1, read on the forward strand.
AAAATAAAATTGGCAGAGGCGTGTATAATTGTGAAGCAACATAAAATTTGACATAATCTAATTAATTAGCGCACCTAATTAGTAATTACAGGTACAAACACTGACTAAACAGAAACAACTTAAACACGTAATTACAAATAATTTACCTAGATTACTAATAAACAGTAGATACGTGACAATCAAAATTACGACTACTTAGAAACAAGACAAAAAAAAATATTACACATAACACATATCCACGTGACAAAGCAAAAAATAGACAAGTTAGTAATATGACTAAAAATTTGCAAAAAACAACTTAGATACGGGATAAACACGTTTCATATAGAGTCATCATTTATAGAAAATGAATTTTGATTAATAAATAAACAGGAAATGAATGAACTAATAATACTTAATTATAATGAAAAATTAATTAATTACCTGAAAGAAGGAGGATTAGAAGGCCATTCAGGGGCATATTTGTCCAAAGGATAACAATGTAGCCTAAGATAATCTCTCCAATTATGAACAGCTTCCTTCTTAACATTAAAACTAGTTGATAATCTCATAGTTTTTGATGGATCATCAGAATACAATTTCATCTTTTCTTCAACTGGTAGCTTAAAAAATTCATGACTTACCCCTAACATTTCATCTATCACCTTCTTCGACACACCGTGATTTATCACCTGATAAAAATAATCCAAAACAACTACTAGTTAAACATTTGAAAAAAACGTGATTAAAAACACTAATGATGTTGCTATATGAATTGAAACGAGAATAACAACATATCTGAAAGGATTGAATGTACGAAAAAAAGGAACCTGGAAAAACCCATAAAGACGACAAGCTTCACCGATTTGATGAACGATAACGTTCCTATTAGTACAAGACATATCAATGACTGGGACAAGATCGTCGCTATCAACAACTTCAGACATGCAAGGTCTTTGAGATTCAGGTCGAACGTAAGACTGAGGGAGGGTTGAGTGGTTGAATCCACTAGAAAGAACACTTGTTGTTGTCATTATGTTTTAGAACACAAAAATAGAGATGTGATACAAGAACTAAAATGTCATTGAAGCTTAAAGTAGCTAATATATATACATATTTTAGATATTGTGGGCTTGGTTTTTTTCACGTGAACCAAATGACGATAATGTTAATTAATGGGTTCACATTTTACCGACATGATTAAATTAGTACTGGATAGGACGGTAAAATAAACGTGACACGTAAAATAAACGTCACATTAACTACGTAAAATATACGTGAGACTACCAACGTGTTTCGGACGTAATTTGGGGCAAGACACATAATTAAAACCGGATTTGGCTCCGCTCCATTTCTTTTAATTGGTGGGTTAAATTCTTTACACGTGTCGATCCCGTTAAAAATCGAGGACAGTAACAAAAACAATTTCGTTGTTTGGATGGGCCATTATTTTAAATATTGTTGATAATTATTTGATTCTAAATTAAAAAATTATATTTGAAAATTAGAATTATTTTGGAATTTCGGGTAATTTAGAGTAGGGGTGCGCATCGCGGTATCGGTTCGATTTTATGTATTATTAATTCGATTTATCGATTTTCGATTTTTAAAATAAGCTAACCCGATAACAAATCAATAAGATATTATTTATCGGTTTTTGATAGTTATTGGTTCGGTTTTCGATTTACCCAATAAAAAAATATCCGTAAAATATTATATGACTTCTTACTTAGCTAAATATATTACGAAGGTTATAATTACACGTCACCGCCAAAACATAGTTTGGACCTTTACAAACTTGCAAATGCTACAACCTACAATTACAAACTAAAACTAAAATCAACTAGTCCAACAAAACTAAAACTAAAATCAAAAGCTACAATTGCGAAACCTTACATTAGTTTTTAGTTTTTTGGTAAACAATAAAAACTAGTAAACCGGCCTAGTGTGAAGTAGATAGAGTATTAATAATTTGATATAGTTATAGTGTCTAGTTATATATTAAATTATTAGGGAAGGTAAAATAGTAAATTATTACTATCTTATTGGGTTATCGGTTTACCCAATAACCCAATAGTAAAACCCGATACCGAACCAATAACTCAATAACTTTTTTATAAACCTATTAATAACCCATTATCCAGTAACAACAACCCAACAATATTTTTTTTAATTCGATTTATCGATCGATTCGATTTTTACACACCCTAACTTAGAGTGGAAATTGTAAAACAGCATTTTGAGTTTTAAATTTCAAAAAAGAAATATAACAAATTTATGACCAAACAATTTTTTGAGATAAAATTCGAAAACCCATTAAAACTAGTTGGGCAAAAGGCACTCTATTTTGTACTATACTTCTATTTTTAAAATAAAAGGTATCACTTTTATATCTTATAATAATTTAAATATAACAAAATAAGTTTTACATTTAAAGAACTAAACTGTTGAAAGTTTGAAACATGTAATTTGAATTTCATATATGGAAAAGTATCAGATATATATCATTATTTAGTAGTAGTTAAATTTGATGGAATTTAGCAATAGATAATTGATGAGTTCATAAGTCAACATGTAAGAAGTCAAGAAATTGACGGAAGTCTCCGCAGCTGATAAGACGGTGCACCTTCCACTAGCAAGTCACCTGTTTTTTTTTTTAATCTAAGCCAATATTAAAATATAGATTGAATTTGAATCGCGTATTACAGAATTTATTTAGGATAAATATATTTATAATTAAAATTTGAAAATTCTACTTAAAGGTGAAATAATCTCGTGATTATTGCATCACAAACTCATTTTGGTACCTATAATTGAATTGATGACGTGCAAAAAGTGAAAAAATTATTTGTTTTTATATGACTAATACTTATAAATTCAAATAATGTTAAACATATTAGAATATTTTTTAATTTTACAATTTCAAATGTATTGAAACTAAAAAGTTACTACAAACTTTATTTTTTTTAAATGAGGACAAATGAAATGAAATGATTGAAAAGATCAAAACGGTCATAAATATTGAAGAAGAAGGAAACTGACGATTGAAACATGTCAAAGAAACAGGTCCAACGTAACGCAGTTGACTGACTTGTCTACAGCAAGTGTTGTAACTCGCTAGTCTTCGACATGTTCCAATCCTCAGCTTCCTTCTTCATCAACACTTACTATAGACAAGTCAGTCAACTGCCTTACGTTGGACCTGTTCCTTTGACATGTTCTAATCGTCAGTTTCCTTCTTATTCAACAACAAATAATTCACACTAGTATGAATAGCTTGCTCCATTTTATGATTAAAATCAATTTATTTTGTAGTACAATATGTTTCTATTCTATTCTCTGGTACTGCATATCGATAACACGTTTCCTAAAACTACAATTAATTATTAAGTAGATAGAGACAGGAACGGAGTTAGAATTATCCACTCGTTCCGACTTAATAATTTTAGTGTAAAGTTATATTTATTTTTGTCTATTGAATATATATTAATTGTTATATAAATTCAAATTTTATTAAATTTTAACTTGGTCAATGTAGATATGTCTGTTTGCATATCCAAAGAAGAGGATATGAGTGGCCTAGGAAATCCATTTTAATTTTTGTAAAAGAAAAAAGTTCACTGTTCAATCAGTGCTAGAGATCTTTTCATACATGTAGGGTTAAACAAAGATATTTTCCATCGATATAACGAACAATAATTAACGAGATTTTATTTATATATATGATGGCTTCCACTTTTCAATGTCATCGTACACCTAGTTGAATATTACATTATTCGTCAAAAAATTATACTATGCGTAGTGCGTATAAAAGTTTGAATGAAGTATTTATATAGATAAAAATTATTTGTTATATAACATATATTAAATTATAAGTATTTATAAAAATATTTTTGACTTTGTTATTGCTCGCGATGGACATGAGCTAAGTGACTACACTTAATTATAACACAACGTTATTCATCATGGTCTCAAAGAAGAAAATTTTCTAATTTGATGAATTTTTTTGAGCAAACGATTTTGTATAACAATTAAGTATGAATATAGGAAGAGATATCTTTTTAATCTTACTAAAAAAATGAATTAAATTCTTTATACATATTATTCATAAAATATGAAAAGAAAGATATGCAATATAGGCCAGATGAATATTAACAAGTTGTTTGATAGTTAATTTAGAGAAGAGTTATGTAAATATTAAATTTTATGTGAGTGTCGTATCATGAACGTTTGGTTGGTGGTTACGAGATAAATTACGTGTGTAAAATTGGGCAACCACATAACTAATACATGAGTATATATACATTATGAGAGAATCTACTTAAAATTTATACATGATTAAAGATGAAATAACTATACATAAATATCAAATTTTCGCATAACTAATATATATTTACATAAAATATATTCTTTCATAATTAAGTTGCTGAATAACTTTAATTACGAACGAAATGCATGGAGACAATATATTAGTACAGAAAACGAGATGACAATTTGTAGGTCCATTGATATAAAGAGTTTGGCGTCATGTAAATGACGCATGCTAGATGACGTTTATCTTATCGATGTTAACTTCGTAAGTGGTGATGTCAAAATTTTTATTAAAATACTATAAAATATGTTTAAAAATCTATGAAAAAGACATAATAGGAATTGAAATATATTTTTTAAATTCTAATTACATAGTGTAATTTTCAACGATAAAGCATATCAATTAAAGCCTTAAATACATGTGAACATTTGGAAGGAATAGATATTTATCTTTTTAATAATTTAATTTGGTCTATTCATACTTTGATTCTTAGTTAACTCAATTTAAAATGATTGATTAGGTGTAAACATTTGGAATTTGGAAGGAATAGATATATTTATAATATATAATATGATTAAGTTCTTCGTATGACAAATTCAATTGCATAATATTTGCGTGCAGTTTAAGTTCTTTGAAGTATTAATCCAATATTGACATGTTTCTACATATTATAATGGCATATTATAGAAACATGACTTTTTAATTTAATTTAAGCGAACAATAATGTCCTCTAATTTTAAAATTTATACAAGTAGATATTTAAATTTATATAAAATTGAACAAGTAATTACACGTGTCCTACATGGCATAATACACGTAGGACGTCACGTAAGACACAAAATCGCAATGTAAGGTGCCATGTAGGATGAATGTGTCTATTTGTTCAATTTTATACAAGTTTAAGTGTCTACTTATGCACACCCAAAATTAAAAATTATAGTTATCCCCTGACGTCAAGTTAACGGTCATGTTTATATATTATGCATGTTAGAATCATACAATATAAGCTAACTACTCCACGTGATCAGTATTGATGAGAAATATAAAATGTATAAAATTGATGAGAAATATAAAATGTATAAAAAGTGACCAGCCATGATCGATTAGAGATAGTATTGGAAAAGGTTTGAAAAATACTTTTAATTTTGACCGAAACTATTGTTACGATACTTTAGGACCTTTACCTCCTCACTATATAATTGTGTATTTTAAAGGTGTATATGTGCCCACATGAAGACATTATTATTTATGATGATGCAATATTCATGTTGTTCATATAGGCATACATATACCTTTAAGATTTACTATGAAATGGTATAAGGGGTAAAAAAATCTTTTCAAAGTTTGATATTTTTGATATTGTTACAACAAATTCGATTAAAACTTTGATTATATTTGAGACTTTTCTCTCTATATTGTTAATAAGAATTTTATGAGTAACCAAACTATATATGTTCATTCATGTTTGGGCCCTTAAAAGCAGTCCATCAAACCAAACGAGAAAAGTTACTGGGCTATTTATTCATATGGATTTTATGGGCCTTGTTTGGGCTCTAGAGAGTATTCTATGTTAAAAAGATGAAAAAATTACATGCAATAGCAAACTATTAATTCAAATTAAATGTTATAATTATGTTTTGATTGTATCCCATAGCAAATCTCGCTCGTCACTCTCGTTGTCTCCCTCGCCTCTCTCGCTTTCATACAAACGTAAATGTATAAAATATGTTTGTATATGTATAAAGCGAGAGAAACTTGTAGATATACATATATTTTCGTTCCCCTCTTCCAGATCTTGCTCGCTCACTCGCCTCTCTCACTTTATATAAACACAAACAAATACATTGTGTTTGTGTTTGTATAAAACGAGAGAAAATTATAGATATACATATACAAATGCATATATTTTTTGTCCTATACACTTATTATTATAGAATTACGATCTTTCCCTGCCCAATTTTCTTGTCTTTCTCCTTTTCTCGCTTTATACAAACATAGATTATACAATTGTTCTTTTGTATATGTATATCAAAGCAGATTATACAACTACTTTCTTTTATATATGTTTAGTGAAATTATACAACTATATTCTTTTGTATATATATAACAAAATATACCTATTTATGTTTGCTATGGAGCACAGTTATGCAAACTATAACTATAACATACAAATATAATTTTATATATACGTGAAAGTTACTCGATTAAACCAAAGGTTTGTATTTGGATACCTTTAGACCAACCGATAGGTATTCCTTCCCTTTCTATTTATGTATATGTATACGTATATAATATATTTGTATACTTGCTTCATCTCACCTTTATTTTTGGTTATTATATATATTCTATTGGTCCCAAAATAAATATGTTTTACCTTTTGTTTCCATATCCATTTAAAAAATAATTAATAAATACAAGATATTATTTACTAAATTGCCTCCATTTATTAGTAGATATTTCTTCAAAATTAAACAATATTTAAAAAAAAAATGAAAAAATCAAGGATGGGCTGGGCCCTCCTAAATGGGCATGAATATTATCCATTTCCATATCTCGTGATCACACGTCAGCTTAGATATGTATGAGAAATGAAATTTGACTACAAATTGAGGGACCATTCTTGCAAATTATGCAAAGGTCACGTGTCAACCATCATCTCATTTTGGATAACGCATTTCTTCTTCTTCTTCTTCTTCATCAGTCCCACACTACTGTACCGAGCAACAAAGTAACTGTGATTCTCCTACAAAGTTCCAATCTTTATCAAGAACCCACAAAATTCATCAACCCATTTGAAGTGTTTTACTCCTTAAATCGATAAATTGACTCAAAAATCTCCAGTTACTACTGTTCCTGCAATATACAACAATGGCGACTCTTTCCCTTTCCCCTTCCGTGGGAACAACTTTTCACTCTCTCCATAGCTACCCAACTGGTTCCTCATCCTATTCTTCTTCTTGTCCCGCTACTGCTTCTCCAGCTTTGTCACTGACATTGTCATCTACCAATTCAGGATTTTTAAATTCAGCTTTCAAGATGAATGAAGTTAATGTTCCTGTCAGGAATAGGGTGACAAAATCCTTTGGGGTCCGGATGTCTTGGGATGGTCCTCTTTCTTCTGTTAAACTCATTCTTCAAGGGAAAAATCTTGAGGTTACACTCCTTAGGATTTACAATATTATTAGTTCCCTGCATTTTTTGGTTATATCTGCTAAAGTGTATTTCATAGGAACTTGGGTTTTCTGAAAAATAGTTAATTGATTTTGAATATACTCCTCTATCAAATGATTACTCAGGTGCTATAAGGTCTATCAGAAACAACCTGTGTGTCCTGAAAAAGTAGGACTAAGATCTGCGTACATAATAGTACCTTTTAGCATCTTATGTCTCTGTATCAAAATCTAATTTTGATGGGATCTACCATTTCAGTGAAAAATAGGGCACAATGAAAGAAAAATCTGTTAATGTGATAGCAATTAGTTGGATTTATAGTTTAGTCATGTTCTATGTTTCTAGTGGTTCTCTAATTTGTCAGAGAAGAAAATATAGAGAGCTTCTAGTATCTTTATTACTCATTGAGTCATTTCTAATTTTGTTTTGCTTAATGTTAGTTTGAGATGATCTTAAATGAAGGGACATGGTCAATGAGGATTCACATAGCTGAGCAAACTTATTGTGATTGTGTCGTAGTTGTTGTAGAAAAAATATGTATGAATTGAGATTAAAAAAATTAGCTTGTTGGACTCTCGTATTTGGAACCATTTCAATAGCTAGTTCACAATGAAACAACAAGTCTTAGCAGATTGATTTCTCAAATGGAATTTATTTTTTTTGCCTTAAAGTGTTCATGGTGGTGACTTATTGTTGTGGTGCAACTACAGTTAACACCTGCTGTAAAGGACTATGTGGAAGAGAAGTTGGGTAAGGCAGTTCAAAAGCACAGCCATCTAGCCAGGGAAGTGGATGTTAGGCTGTCTGTTCGAGGTGGAGAGCTTGGAAAAGGCCCAAAAATTCGAAGATGTGAAGTATGCACCAAAAACTTGAAAATTCATTACATTAGGTTTTTGTTATTATTTTTATCATTCAAAATTTACTCGACTGACATTCCTGAACTATAGGTTACTTTATTTACGAAAAAGCATGGAGTGATTCGTGCAGAGGAAGACGGTGAGTCAATTTATGGAAGTATAGATATGGTATCATCAATTATACAGAGAAAGTTGCGGAAAATTAAGGAGAAGGATTCAGACCATGGTCGCCACATGAAGGGCTTCGATAGGCTGAAAGTCAGGGACCCAGAGGCGCTGTTAGTTCAAGAGGATCTTGAAACAGTTTCCCAAGAGGAAGAAGTTGAAGATGATGACAAGAGTGATGGCTTTGTTACTGAGGTTGTCTCTGAACTTATATGTTTTGCCAAATATTCTTCTTGCACTCAATTTTGTTGGTTACTACAAGTTTGACATGGCATTTTAGCTTAGACTTGACTGAATTCCTAGCAGCAGTGAGGATACATGTTTTTCACTGTGACTAAAGGGCTTTACTGGTGCTGGCAATTGATATTTTGCTCAATTAATATTTTTTAACTGAGTAGAATATCTGAATGAGTTTTGCTAATGTGTATTCCATTTTTGACGTTGGATGCCATACTCTTGTCCTATTATTCTTCTATAATATGTTTAGAGTATTACAGAAGAGAAGTAGTAAGAGACCAGGAAAAAGACATCTGATTATGTGATGATAAATAAGATGGTTATCATCTTTTTGTTTGATGTTTATGGTGGATCAGAGTAGAATTAGAATTGATGGGTGGAACAATTTTTGGGTATCGTAATCTAGGATCTTGATAAAATATTAAAGACTTCATTTCCTGTGTCAATTTTTAAATTTTATTTCAGTCCTTGAACTAGTAAGTATCTTGAACGGAGATAACTGGTAGCTGTTGTGGAGGTATGGTATGTTTCGCTTTAAAGGGAAAAACTTCTAAATTTTACGTTATAATGGTTCACCTAGAAAGCATTTGAAATACCATTTAGGAACGAAGATCTGGTGACCTTTTTAGCAGTACTATGAACAGGGTTGGCGTATGCCTTAAAACATCCTGATTTCTGATCTTAAGTTATGTGATAGCAGATGCACCTGCCCATTTTCTCCTGGGAACACCCCTTCTTCATTTGTTGCATTTGCCAAACACTGAGGCATGTACATTAGGCTCATCTTTACAGTAGTTACAGTGTTTAATCTAAATTACAGGTGTAATATCCATTCCAGATACAATAAGGTTGTCCTTTATCTATAAGTGTCTTTTTTTTTGTATGGAACGCCTTTGTCCTTTCTGTTTCTACCATTCCAAATCCCCTCACTGCCTATCAAATGCCTGTGTCTTTATTCAACTCAAACCGAGCAGTCGATGCTGTAGCCAGATATTCATAATCTCTTCTTGATATAAATGCCTCTGTTGTTTCACGTCATGCTTTGTCAATCTCCCCAAGCAATAAAACGTGCTTTGTCACTTTTAAGTGAACAAAATCTTGTCTGTCGGGTGGATGTAGAACTGTAGATCATTTTCGACTCTTCCCTCTTATGCTTTTTACTGCCTGTTCTGCAGAATACTAAATGATGCACCAAGTCTTTATTAGACATCACCCTCGAAATCCTAGCTTGAGATGTAATGATCTGATCATCAAGATTTACTACATTCGCTTAAATGAGTATAAACAACCTTTTAATGGTTAATGATGTTTTAGATATAGATTTATTGGGTATTTTGCCTAATGTTTCCAGAATTCTGTTCTCAAACTCACTTCCGTTCATATTTTATTTCAGGTTGTTCGTAAGAAGTCCTTTGACATGCCACCTTTAAGTGTCAATGAAGCAATTGAACAGCTGGAAAATGTCGACCATGACTTCTATGGTTTCCGGAATGAGGAAACTGGTACTGAGAAACATTCTTACAACATCATAAACAGTTCTCTAAATGCTTCAAGGTATTTGGTTAATGATTTTATGCTTGTTGCAGGTGAGATTAACATTGTTTATAGACGAAAAGAAGGGGGTTATGGACTTATTATTCCAAAGGAAGATGGTAAAACAGAGAAGTTAGAGCCCTTGGAGGTTGAACCAGAGAAAGAACCGTCGATAGCAGAATAAATCGATTTGGTAAAAGAGTTATTAGTTAGTCACTGAGTACATTTGCTTAGCATAATGTTCACTCCTTGAGAGTCACAAGAAACATTTTTATGAATTGAGAATATATTGCCAAAAAAGCTTCTGTATGAAATGAGTTCTGTAAAATTTGTAACTATAACTTGACAAGGAAAAATGCAACTTTTCATTTCCCTCTCTATTGTTGTAGTAATATATTAACTAGTGCATATTTCAGATTACAAAATCTTTTATCTAATAACAAACCTGAAAAAAGGGTCTACTAACATCCTTATGAATAAATACATAGTTCATCACATTTGAGAATCATTAGTTACATATTTAATGGGATTCATGGAATTATAAACGACAAAATCTTGACTGGATAATCTCATATATGAAGAGTTATACATACGTTTAATTATCGTAATTAATCACCATAGTCAACAAAAGAAAACTCTTAATAAATATAAAACGTTACTTGCATGCATATACTTCAAAATGCCTTTTTTAAGGTCATACGTATTAATAGTTGATAGTTATGTAAAAATTATAAATATGATGCATGTCTGTCAAGAGATGCAAGAATTCATCTTTAAATGATACAAAGAGCCTAGACATTATCTAATCAAGCAAGCAAATTATCTTATATAAACTTGAAGATAAAAGGAGTTTGTTACAAAATTCAAAAACCAACTACACAATGGAGAAATTAGTATTAACATTGTTAGCATTACTATTATACTTGGGATTAGTTTATGGAGAAATTAGTAACAAGTGTGTGTTTCCAGCAATATATAATTTTGGTGACTCGAATTCGGATACCGGTGGAAAATCAGCAGCATTCCGTCAAGTGCCTCCACCCAATGGACTAACTTTCTTTGGCAGTCCAATGGGCAGAATGTGCGATGGTCGTCTAATCATAGACCTCATAGGTAAAACTTATTCGTGTTTGATCAGGAGATCACGAGTTCAAGTTGTGATTTTTTTTAAATATTTTTTTTTCGTGGTGTTGTAGCTGACAGGTTGGAGTTACAGTACTTGAGTCCATATTTAGATTCAGTAATGGCAAATTTTAGAAATGGTGCAAATTTTGCAACAGCAGGTTCATCTATACTTCCTGGTGGTTATAGTCCTTTTAGCCTTGAGGTTCAAATTTCTCAGTTTTTACAATTCAAAAAAAGGACTATTTTGCTCTCTGATTTATCAAGTGAGTTTAACTTCTCATTGCCTTAATTTTTCTACTAATATTTACATTGTATTGAGTGTTTATGTTATTGACATTATTGATGCAGTTCCAAATAAATCAAAATGGTCTTCTTCAAAAGTCAACATTGCAAATCCACAAGATTTTTCAAAGGCACTGTACACATTTGACATTGGACAGAATGACCTTTCTTATGGTTTTCAATATACCCATGAAGCACAAGTCAGAGCATCCATTCCACTAATCATAGACAATTTTACTCAAGCAATTCATGTATGTTCTTTTTTTTTTCTTTTTTCGTAGAGCTCATACACATAGTATAAATTTCTCACAAAGGGTGTTTAACTGACCATCCTTCATTATATATGGTTTTGAGCCTACTGTCCAGTGTCCACCATATCCTGAACACGCGTTACTAAGGCATAAGGCCTGCTTTCTTATATACCTAACATCTCTCGTGTTTTTTCTACTTGGGATTTGGCTTAGATGCTACACATTTGGGATACAAACACTAACTTTTGATTATTGAATCTCTTTTTTTTTTCTTACTAATGTTTGTGTATATACATGATTTGTGCAGCAACTATACTATGAAGGGGCTGTGAATTTCTGGATCCACAATACAGGTCCCATTGGCTGTTTGCCCTACAGTGTGATAGATTATCCATTGAAGCCTCAGGGATTGGATGGCATTGGGTGCATAGAGAACGAAAACAAGGTGGCTCGTGAGTTTAACGAGCAACTCAAGGACAGGATATTACACTTAAGAGCAGAGCTTCCTGGTGCTGCATTTACTTATGTTGACATTTATTCAGCTAAGTATCAACTAATTAGCTCTGCCAAGGAACAAGGTAATTTCTATTGCTTTGTTAATAAACTCCACTACTCTTTGAAAGAATGAACCATACTGTACCTATGCTAATTTCCTCCTAGAAGTTGCAGTTATAGGGGCAGCCTGCTGCGGACAAAGCATTCCCATTCATTTAGAGCCTGGGAAAGGGCACGTACCCTAACTGTAGGCAATCTACCTTGATGCAAGCATCAATGATTAATTCCACTGGTCGAACTTGTGACTTGTAAAAAGTTCTGTTTACACAATCAATGTGTTTTATTTAACCTATTATACCAGTTTGTAACTATTTTTATCAGGTTAACAATTATGAATTGTTTTATCATAGAGATTTACCTTGAGCTACCTTATGAATGAGCTGATTATATAATTATCTTTTGAACTATCAGCACATAGAACTTAAACTAATATGGTCAATTATGCTTTGTTTTTTTATTGGCAAACAGGTTTTGGAGACCCATTGAAATTCTGCTGTGGATGGTACAATAATGGTTCTGAAGTTGCATGTGGTCAGACAGCTATAGTGAATGGCACAGAGCATGGGAAGGCATGTAGTGATCCCACAAAGTACATTAGCTGGGATGGAGTACATTACACAGATGCTGCAAATGTCTGGTTAGCCAAATCAATTCTCAATGGCTCTTTCTCAGACCCTCCAGTTCCCATTGAACAATCTTGCAGTCACTCATTAACCTGAGTTTAACAAGATGTGCTTTGGACCGCCACGATTATCCTGCAATTTCCAAGATTAGTCCTTTACATAGAGCTACATATGTTATATTTGTCTACCACTGGAATACCAATAAGAACTTCTCAATCTTATCTTCAATGTATGGTCATTTTAATGTCATCTGCTACTCCTTGTCTCAATTGTCATATGGTTTTTGTTATAAGAAAAATTAAGTACATGGGAAATTATCTGAAGCTAATCTTTTACTGGTACTACAATAATTATTACACTTCAAACTCAAGCAAACTAATAAATCACACGCCAAATTGCTACCTCCAACTAGCACAAGTACCAGGCAACTCTGTCCACCCAAGCTTGGACAGTTCACTCGGTCATTTCTAGCAAGATTGTGAAAGAAACTTGAAAACCTTGAAGTTCCGACAAGTCCACAACTTCCTAATTCAAATGATAACACTGAGATGCATAACGTCATCAATCAAACTATAAGGTTAATTTCAGTAAAAAGTTCATTGTTACTCGTTCAAGGTAAGGAGAAAGGACATGTTCCCTTTTCTCCAGAACTCACATAAGTATATACTCACGACTTTGAGCTAGTCATAATTTATGAGAAAAAGTTTCCAGGTAAAGAAAAAAAGGAAATCTTGAACTTCATGTAACTCCCTGTCTGCACAATATATATACTAAACTACTCTACCTCGACCAATTTTAGAATCTATACACATCCTAAAACTTTCAGCTCTTTTAACCACTTGGCGGTTGAAGGACTATTGGAGCATGCTTCAAATATGAAAGGTGAGTTGCTAGTAGTATGCATTATGCAATAGAACTCATTTTCTCGTTTTGGTTTCTATTGTAGGTGGCACTTGTGAGCTACCACCACTTCCACCACCAAGAGCTGCTGCAGCAGACTCCACATGAGTGAGAAGATATTCATAGATCTTTTTTCTTATCCTATCGATGGTCTCAGAAGCAATTTGGGGACTTTCATCATCCTTGCTAGAGGAGATCTCATCTAACCAGTCGTTCACACTCTTCAGCTGGGATAACATGCCGGCTATTTGACCATTATCTGATAAAGCTGAGGCATCCACATCTGCATCCAAGAACCTTTCTACAAATCCTAAGAACCAGTCTTGGGACGCTACTCGTAACATCTCGGCCAAGTCAACAGCCTCTTCAAGACCGTCTCCTCTGACCCAATCCGCTGGAGGAGGAGATTTTGGCTTTTGATTAGCAGCTATCCCATCTGTTAAGCGCCGTTGAGATCCTGATGACTGAATCTTAGAACTCATTGTCGGGCGGGGTTTGGCTTGAGGTTTTGCAAGCGTACTTTTGGTTGAGTTGTCAAGGACTAGCATAGGTTGATTGAGAGCGATAGTCTTTGGGCTTGGCGAGGGAGCTGAAGGGGCAATTGGAGATGAAGTTGCTTTTTTGCTATACACTGAGAATGATGACAGATTGGTAGCCAACGCAGCATTGACCCATAGAGTTGCTTGCTTCCGTTTTTCTGATACAGCCTTAAGTGCTTCTTCAGAAGGGTTTTCTTCATGATCTGATTCTGAACCAGCAGCTGATATGGTCTTGGATAAAGCATCACCAACAAGGTGAACATTCTTCAAACTCGCATGCAGCGCCAAGAATTGCTCAACAGCAGGCTGTGCGTTATCTTCCTTTGCCGAGGAGCTCAACTCAGAATATGTGCTGAACAATTGAAATTGAACAATCAGCAGTTGTAAGTTTGTGTAATAAAAGAAAAACTTCAGTTGATGCACTGATGAACAAACAAATTGTAGAGATACCACTGTTTTAAAGTTATAATAACCCCTAAACCGAACCATGGTCCGGAGATTCTGAAAGATGTATATCCAAGTTTATTTTTACCAGCCAATAATAGAAACACCAATGTGGCACAGTACTGGCAAGATAACTCATGGGCGGGACAATTCAAAAGGGATATCCAGGTTTGGGAGTTAAATGACCTTCAGGGATTAATTATAAAAATATCAGATTATATGGTCAACTCTCAGGTGCAGGACAGATTAGAAACAGGGAGGATCCAAAGATAGACCTACAATATCAAAAGAGGACATGGCAAATCTATGATCCAACGAGGAACTGATTGACAAATGGCCATGTAAGCTTATAGGAAAACAGAAACCCCCATATAAGTAATTGGTTTCATCTAGACAACAATGTGTGATGCTGCCTTACTCAAGACAACCTTAGCAGAAGAAGCATTAAGAAAGTGATAGATGTTATATGTGCCAGGAGGAATCTGAGAGAGTGAGACAGTTGTTTCTACACTGTACAACAGCAGCTGACATTTGGAGCATATTTTTATCAGTCTTTGGACTTCGCTGGGTCATGCCTTATAGTATTAGGATGCTTATGGAAATCCATCAAAAGAATTGGCAAATGATGTCTGCTGCTATATTTTGGTGCATCTGGAGTGGGAGGAAATGTAGATGCTTAGAGGGGATTTCAACTCCTAATCACACTCTCAAAGCTAAATGTCTGATCAATTTATTAGTTGGTTCAATCAGGCCCCTGTAACTAATATTGAATTTTCTTTTGGATAATGTATGCTCCTTAGTTCTTCAGTAAAATTTGTATATAAGCAGATACTCTTCTGTTGTATATTTTTGCTATTCATCTTCTTGATGCCATTTAATGAAATTATCTTCATAAAAAGAACTAAGAAAAAAAAGAAGAATGAACCATGATCCACTATTTGTGTAGGATAGCAAAGTAATCCTTATTCGATATTAACCCAACACATTGATTTAACTTGCTAATCAGTCTACCATGAATAATTAGAAACATAACTAGAATATTCTACAGAACTATTCCTTTCTTTTTTTCTTGATGAAGTAAATGATTTTCATCCAAAAGCATAAAAAAGATGCAGAGCAACCTGCACCCAAGGGTGTGGCCTAGTGGTCAATGAGGTGGTTGATAACCAAGATATAACACTAGATGGTTTCTTGTCATCTGTCTTAGCCTTGATAGACTCATCAGTTACCTGATACCTCTTGTTGGTGGGAGGTGGCAAGCGATGTTGCTCGGGCTCTTCAAATGCGACACGGGTGTGACATCGAAATTGAAGAGTCGGTGCAGCTTGGGTGGCAAGTAGTCTATGGAATTAATCGAGGAGCACAAAGCTGACCTGGACACCACAGTTATTAAAGAAAAAATGCAGAGCAACCAGAACAATTCCTTCCTCCAGCATGATTCCCCACATCCAGCTGAAACTTATCCCTTTCTGGCACTTCTGCTGGAAAACCAACATTATTGGCTGGAAGGGCCCATTGGTTGCTAGAAGGGAATATTTCTTCCTTTTTGTTAAAGAGTTACTGTAGTAGCATTAAAAAGGTATGGTCTGTAATTTATAGGTGGAAACTGGGGCCGGCTGGATTGCATTTTTCCTTCCTTTCTTTTACTTTTTGCAGTAATTCAGGTTGGAAAAAAATCTTCTCAACATTGTTATCACAAAAGGTCCAAGATGACTCGGTCAAGAAGCCCATAACAATGTGGATTCCTTCTAACTTTAGAAAACAGACATTACTCTAATGACGAAAAACATTCAAAGGCTGAAAATCAAATCATATTTATCTCATATCATTTTTAGCTAAAATCTATTCATGTCAGATTTCAAGCACCCTGATTGAGAAAATGCAACTGCTAGCATGATCAAGAACTTTATAGATATTAACTCCAACTTTTACCATGTAAAATTGAAATTGAAGCAACAATGATCAAACCAGAAAACATTACTGAAAATTGCACGTCGGAAGATCTTTGGGTGGTCACTTTTCTCATTCAACAAGAAGAAAATATTGCTATCCATACAAACTAGTAAACATTTTGGCTTCATTATATGAGAGTATAAATCCAGTGAGACACATTTCAACTGGCTGTCATGTGAAGGAGAAGAGAGGAGTCTAGACCCTGCCTCGGCTACCTACTATTCTTCTACCCAAATTTTAAATCTTCATACCTTCCTATCTAGGGTTGTGTAGTTATGCCATTCCTTATCTAATTAACTCCCTCATGTTCTTCTTCGGCCTATCTCTATCCCTCCTAACATCTATTATAGCCAATGTGTAACACCTCCTTACAGGGAAATCCACACAATTCCTCTTCACATGACCGGACCATGCTGGATTACTGAAAAGTGAAGGAAGCCGAAGCATCAGAACATTAACTTTTCTTTTTAGGTGGGCAACAGGCGCCAACAGCAAAACTGAAACCAAAACAGCCTATGAAAGAATCAGTTCTAAGGCAGAATTTTGTTCGCCTAACCTAATCAATCCTCCTAACTTTTTCAGTAGGCATGTGGAGAGTCTTATCTGCAAATATATTCTGGCTCATCCAGTTGCATGTCAACCGTCCTGCTTAGAGTCGATATTCTAAACTGGAGGACTAGAATCATGCATATGAACTGAAGCTATGATCTATTCCCGAAAAAGTAAGGTTGCTGAATAGATGAAAATAAGCTAATTTGAGGATTAGCAGTGGTAGTCGTCTAACCATAATCAGACACCTGACAGTCCCTTTCAGCAACTAGCCCCTCACCTATATGGTATATGACGGAACAGTTCATTTGTTGTATTTTAGGCAAGAAATGGAAAATGAGAAATTGACAGTGAACTACTCTTGTCCAAAAGAGGGTATAGGTAATCGAAGCTGTTATCTTAACAATCTGAGGTCCAGCTTACCACCCACAAACACTACCCATAACAGGCAACTAAACACAGCATCGCGATGATAAGATGATCACGATTTTAACGCACATAGTCCCATTCAGCTAACTCCTGGTGCAAATGCCACATTGTTGAATATAGTGGTGCTTTTCACCCATGCTAAGCTCATCCAAAAAAGTCCCACATCGGTAAAGGGATGAAAAATTGGTGTCTTTATATGGACTTGGACAAACCTCCCCTCATGAGCTTAGCTTTTGGGGTTGAGTTAGGCCCAGGTGCCAACTCGAATTTGTTGGCAACTGATTATACAGAATTAAGCCACGTGTGGAGCCATATATGATATAACCTAAACTCTTTTGATTAGTTTTTGGTGCATCCACGAGGTCCGTTTTGATTAGTTCTTGGTGCACCCACGAAGTCCCTTTTAATTAGTTTTTGGTGCACTCACAAGCTCCCTGATTGTGTAGATTGTCTATGGTAGAGAACCATTTTTAGGTTTTATACAACTTGTATAGAGGGTTTTCTCCCCACAAAATCGATAAATATTACCTTATCAACACACACAACATGCTGCCTAGCTCAAGGGTCTTAACTTGAAGCAAATAAACTGATTTCAGCGCTTAAAATTCACCTTTACAATGCACTCAAAAAGAAGTACCTTAAATCTCTACTTTCCAAAATAAAAGGAAAAAAGAAGCAGGACTACCTTAGACATCTGAGCAAGCTTTCAGAAGCCGAAGCCACCTGCATAGCCTCAATGGCTGCTACCTGTGCGGCGTCTCTGTGCTTCATGACTTCCTATAACATAAAATGGTATTTTTCAGAGATCAAATAAGTAGTCCGATCTCCGATAATAAACTTAAAAAGAAAAAGGTAACAGTGTGATAATGCACTTTAATGGCCCAATAAGATAAGATTTCACAAGCAAATACATGGCTGCACATGCCTACTCAAATATTAAAAAACCTTTAAACTACAGAACCATCAGGTGACTAGAAAAAATGGGAAAACAGAAAATGCTTTTCAGAAATCTGTAACTAAAGAGGAAATATACTAGGCAAACATAACTCTGAGACCACAGCATATAAACATGACAAGAACTGCATTAACATGGTTAGAACTGTCTTAAATGCTACAGACCTCTGGGTGAGAAATGGTTATAGATGTAATATACACGAATAACATTTAAGGAGTGAACGGAGAAGCCATCAAGCTGTAAAGAATGCAAGCACTTCAGAATGGCATACCTTTCCAATCTTTGTGAGAGAAGATGGGAGTGAAGACCAGGCAACATTTCCATCTGCTAAAATTCTATTACTGACAGCAACTTTGACCAAGTCTTGTAAGCCATTATTGACTTCCCCAGGTTGCTTTCTTCCCTTGGATATTTTCTGCTTACTTGATTTATCAGCGTCAACAGGCTCTCCATTTGTGGACTTCTTTAAGGATGTATGAGCCTTATTTTCCTCTTTGGATGATTTTGCAAGTATTCCCCGGTTATCTTCTTTACTTGTCAATTTTTCACTAGTTGATTTTCTTGGAACCTGCCATCAAGGAATTCACATAGAGTATCAAAATCTATTAAATGCATCAAGAGTCAAATAATTAAATGACAATTTAAGGTGGCGTGCTGCTTGCAGAAAACAATCCTGCAAGAATATTGATCAAATTTCACTTCATTAAAAGCCAATCATAGCCTATGCCCTGAATCATAAAAGGGAAAGTGGATTTACATTTTAATCAGTTTAAACCAATACCCCAACAGTCAGAAACATTATATAACAAGGTAGGGTGAAAACAGAATACTTACAGAAGTGCTCCTCAGTTCAGGCTTCAAATCATGCTTGTTGACCCTCAATCTGGGACTCTCTCTACTCTTCAAATCCATATTCCCTTCCCAGCTCTTCCTCAGGGCCTTAGGCTCCAATTCAAGTCCTTGAAGATAATTCTTCAATGGATTCCCACCCAGCAGTCTCTTCGGTGTTGGACTCGCCCCACGAACAGAACTAGACTTCTCCACTCCAGGTTTAGTTGTTGCTTTCTCCAAACGTTCCAAGCCCTTAACCTTTGCTTGTAGCTTAACCCCATTTGAAAACTTCTCGAAAGAAGTCGGTAATGAATAACAACTTGTAGGAGATGTGGGTATTGATCTTGAGCTAGAAGATGATTTTACTCTCATTAGAGAATCCTTCTTCTCCACTACATTTAATGCTAACTTTGACAAGTGAGACTTCGACCAAGTCAAAGTAGGCTTCTTTTTTTCCACTTTTTCCTGTTTGGTACCACCATTTGATCTCGAAACTGCAGATTTATTATCTTTCGCCGCCACATGACTATTACCTAATGCTTTTGAAGGAGACTTAGTTTTGTCTCGCGATTTTGAACCAGGAGACAGATTACCATTGTTATTTAGGAAGCCTAAAGAATGAGTTGCTACTATATCTTCGGGGGTTCCAACACAAGGGTGTCGTCCAGGGACGGGCCTGACCCCTCTAAGTATAGGCACAGGTGAGGCAGCTTCAAGCCTCTCAACATGAATGAACTGACCCAATTGAATCTTATCACTAAGAATAAGATCATCATGTTCATCAGGCAAAGATACATAAGTAGCATGAGAAGAATCTGATACCTTTAGGTAGAACCCTTGGTTAGGAAAAAGCTCCCCACCTGCTAATGCTGGCACAATGCTAACCACTTGCAACAGAGATGACCTATGCTCACCAGCAACTTTCACATCTGTGTTCATATGCTGAAGAAGCTTCAATAGAACACCAGGTACCAAAGTAGCCATTCCCCAAATCTTCAATTAGCATTACCAGAAAAAGATACCAAATTGAAGAACTTTCAAGATTTCACAAAGGAAATCTAGCAAAAGGGCTTCTTTCTCTCTTTCTCCCAATTTCCAGATTAACAAAGAAAAAAATTACAGCTAACAACTCTAACTCAAAAGAGGAAAAAGATGGTTCTCCAAGAAGGGTTCAATCATACAAGTACAGTAAAAATGAAAATCCCACAAAACCACTCAAACAGATCAAAAAAATCAAACCTTTATAACCCTATTGAGATTCACAGCCAAAGCACCTTTCTTTAGTCCAACAAAAGCATCCAACTTTCATTGATTCAAGAACTTGATGCCATTAGTGGTCAAGAGAAAGAGAAAGCCAGAAACCCCAAAAATGAATCAAGAAGAGGAAGGAACAAAATGGGGGTTTGGCATTTATACATTTATTAGTATTAAGTAAAAAAAACAAAGTAATAAACTAGTACAGTAGTCCATAAAAATATATATTGATGTATTCTTGTACAGAAAGAGTAGAGATGAGGAAAAAGGGTTCAGGGTTAGCATTGATTGCCTCAGTACAAAGTAAAAAAGGCAACTTTTTGATTAGTTAAGTCACAAGTGTGAAAGATAAGGAGAGAGAGAGAGAGAGAAGGAGAAAACTTGAGAAGTGTCCAAATTGAAAGTGGGCTTCTGAATCTGAAGTGAAGGGTCCTCAAAATGGGTTCTTTTTTATGAGATTAGTATAATGGAAAACACAACAAAAATTGATGCCAGAGATGAAGAAATCATCATTCATCACATGATTGATTCATTCCAACTATTCAACTTGGTCCGGCTGACAACAAATTCATTAAATATAATATAAAAAAATAGTACAAAAATTTTGTAAGTTTTATCCATTGATAATGTTCTCTTCTCTTCTTTTCTTTTTTTTTTCACTTCCAAAGAATAATGCTTTTCTGTTGGAATAGGTTTGTTTTTTCAGAGAATATGACAGAGCCCAAAAAATTGGAGCTAAAGAGAATCTAACAAGGACATCTTTAAATTTTACTCATTTTTTTCTTCATCAAGGTTTTGTGTTTGTGTTTTGTAATTAAATAAAATAAAATATTATCTCAAAAATATTTATTTTTAATTTAGACAAACACGATAAAAGATGTGTGTGGGGTTGGTGGCAATGGAAGCTAAGGTGGAGGAGTGTTTGGAGATGTCAAATAAGTCAGAATATTACTTACGAAATTTATCTATCCTATTTTTATCAGAAAAATTATTTCTCTTAATTTCCAAATATTGTAACAACCAAACGTAAAGATACTTCAATATCAAACACAACAACCAATTCATGATGAGTCCAAATAATTAAGATTCATAGCAAAATTCTAATACATCCTAACCATCGTCGTTCACCATTATCACCTATATATACCACCCATTGCTCTTAGCGCAATTAGTCGATATCTCCCTTTATTCACAATTTACGATTATTAATATTAATTATCATAATAATCATTTCATTAGTTACCACTATATATTAGAGTATTACTTATATATTATCATTATCAGTTATCGCAATCACTATTATACTTGCGGTAAATACTAACTTTCATTGAAGAAAAAAAAATTATATTTAGATAGAGAATTTTTAATAAATGTATATATATAATTGGGTAGGTCATATATTATAATATTGGTTGATTGTATAGCAAATGGGTGCATGTGCTAAGGTCATGCTATTGTCGGTTTATAAAACTGTTTTCAGTAGTTGGAGATTCCATATATACACTCACCTAATTAGCTGGAACCTCTCTCTTAGAGAGATATTTTTTATCTTTCGATTTATATAATATAATTTAATTAAATTAAATTTAAAAATAAAAAAAATATTTATAAAATTAACGATTTAAAATAAGTTATAAATATTTTTATGATTATAAGTCATTTCACTAAAAATAAAATTGATATTTTAAAGTTATCATTGTTAAACAGGATAGAAAAAAAAGGTGAATTTTATTAAGTCATATAAATTGAAATTAACTGAGTATTACTAAGATAAAAATAACTTAAAGAATAGCATTAAATGTTTATTCTCGAACTAGCAAAGTAAAATAGAGATATCTTTAAAACTAATATGGAGTATTTAATAAGTAAATTGAAAATTACACAAGTCACACACTAGATCTTGTTTTTTTTTTTTTTTCCAAAATATATAAAAATTATTTGAAATTTTTTAAAATTTTGGGTTGCGTGTACGCCTGCAAATGGTGGGGGAGAAGAAAATGGAAAAGGGAAGATATTATAAATTTTGTACCCACGTGGTGCAAGGTGGAAAATGAGTTTTAAATATATGCATGTTAGGTAAAAGAAAAATTACACGATGAAATAAATTTATACTATTTAATTACTCATCATAGCTATAGTTTGTTATAATTTTCATCTGCGATTAATATTATACATTAATTACGTGAGTTGATTTCGATTTGTATAATTAGTCACGTTTGTATATGTATAATTTGCCAGAATATACAAATGAATACGTATAATATACAATTATTTAGCTTATACACATATACAATTCACCCATTTCCTACTCTCTGCCCTCTCTCGCTCGTCTCTCTCCTCTCTCTCCCAATCTCGCTTGTCATATATACAAATGCATATGTGTAATATACAATTATATACATATACAATTCACCTGATCTCTCCCACTCTCTGCCCTCTCTCGCTCGCCTCTCTCCTCCTTCTCCCAATCTCGCTCGCCTTTCTCCTCCCTCTCCAATCTCGTTTGCCATGAATACAATTACATGTGTATAATATACAATTATCTAACCGATATACCTATACAATTCACCTCTCTCACATCTCTTTTCCCCCTCTCTCTCTCCTCTCTCCTCTCTCTTCCAGTCTCGCTCGCCTCTCTCCTTCATATAACATGTATCTACGAATTGTAGTTATCAAACTATAGCTGTGGAGAGTAATTAGGTTATTTTTAACTGGTTGTATGTGAAAATTCCCAAAAAAAATACTCCAACCTGTCATTTTTATATATTGCATCAGATAATCAATTAAATTTTTAAAATTAATATATGAAATTTGTTTTTACAATGAAAGTTAATTTCTTGATTTATAAAAAAAAATCTCAAATGAAATAATTATTTTTTTAAATCATACTGGGATAGACCTTTTAAAAAAATGCCTCGTGCCTTTGTGGGGTTATAAATTATAATATAAATCAAATGTTAAAAGTTTAATTAAATTATATGAAGTACTTCTCTTGAATGCCATAATGCAAAAATATATCTCTACAAATCTACCCTAATTCTTTAGCCATGTGTTAGTTAGCTATATTTCTATAGGGTAGTTATATTGTTTTTGTTGCATTAATATAAAAAAATTAATTCATGTAGAAAAATATGGTAAACAAATTAAGGTTAGTTATAGGAGTTAATAACAAAGAAATTGCTATACTTTTTTTCTAATATAATAGTGGTGAGTCTGTTTTCATATAAGATACACGATAATTGTTTAAATAATAGATATTATTTGTTCTTGAAACTAATAAGTGCATCGTTAAATACTTGATCATTTGCTCATGATTTTGCTATATCAAATTAGCATATCGTAACCTAAGTCTACCTCTAATAATAATTTCATCGACTTCATAAAATTAAATGGTTAAACAAACCATGCTAGTAATTGCACAAGAAGTGTCTTACATATAGATAGCATTAAATACTTGGAGTAAAGCATTCTTGTGTTCTCACTAGGATATCCAAACAAAATTTTTTAACTTCTTACTTTTTCAAACCAAACAACACCTAATTACCTAGGAACTTTTTATAATATTTAGACAAAGTTCGATAAAATCTACCAGAGTATTGATCAAGTTGATATAACAGGTGATCTCATAAAATTGAAGGATTAAAGTTTTGAACCATCTGTTTGCTTTCTTGATTGAGTTTATCGCATCAGATTTATTCAATAAAATTTACTTTTATTTATCATACATAAACTTAAAAATAACAATAAAAAATTACTTCGTAAAAAAAAAAAAAGTAAAATTTAACCGTTTGACTAAAGGGGTAAGAACTTTATATGTTGATAAAGAAAGACGTTTGCAATATTAATTATTAATTACACGAATTAATAATAATCACATGCACTTTTTTTTGACTTTTTCATTGCCGTTGGCTTAATTAATGTTTGCAAAGAATGTCAT
Source organism: Solanum pennellii (assembly GCF_001406875.1). NCBI lineage: Eukaryota > Viridiplantae > Streptophyta > Magnoliopsida > Solanales > Solanaceae > Solanum > Solanum pennellii. The sequence goes on from NC_028642.1 coordinate 55,775,245, forward strand.
ATGGCATTATAGCTTAGCTGCCTTGTAGCAAAAGTTTTTGTATCACTAATTAAAGCTTTTTACTCATATATACTATGGGACCATATGTATTTTTAAGTATTTAAAACTTACATTAAATCTTTTATACAAAAAATGTGAAAGTAGACATTAACTCAAGTATTTATGATAACTACATCGCAATTATTACCTCTAAATATTTTTGTGAGGAAAACTTATTATCATTAAACGTCATATAAGTTGTATTTATGATTATGACATAAATCAGTAATAATGACGTAGTTGCAATAAAATTAAATTAGAAAATTTTGGCAAGTTTTTTAATTTTTTAGTATTTCTTAATTGCTTTGATAGATCAAACTTAAACTTCAAAAAAATAAGGACAGGACTTTATAATTACTTGTACAATTTTTTGTTGTCAAATCAAAACGTTGTTAATCTGTTACTATCAAAGAAACAAAAAGCCAATATAATATATTTTTTTGGTTAAACATTAACGCCATATTATTATAAATAAATCGTTACGTAAATAGCAATAGAATATATTTTTTCTCTCATATATCTCAAAAAAAATTGAGCTCTTTAATTATATTCAAGAAATCAATTACCAATTTTTAACATTTAGCTTTGGTGGTTAATTAGTCCCTATCTATATGTACGATGCGATTACAATTATTAATTGAAATATTTGTTATTGACTAGAAAGCAATTACAGGATAACCATGTGATAATTGAGAATTACACTAATCTTTTTATAATGTTTAGACCTAGATTTATTTTAATGGATCGAAGCATCGAGCAACATGAATTGTGATAACTGATTATATGCATTATCGATCTTAATTTATTTGGAATTGATCAATTTAATTATTTTTATTACCAATTCTCTCAGAATTATTAGACTAGTAACTCGTGAATTCGAATGTAGTATTTCAGAAAGTATATCTCGATTCTCGATGTGCTTTAAAATGTTGATAAGGTTCTAAATTTGTGTTCCTTTATAATTAAGTGTACTAAAAAACAATTTTAGATCACCTAATTATGGTGGACCCTAAGGATTAGAGACCATTTAGGTTAATATCTACAGGTGGAGTTGATGGCTAGTGACCTAATGATATTTTACCTGCTTTTAAAAAAGGTCTTTAACTCATAATTATATTTTGTTAGGCAAAATAAAGAATAAAGTACTTAGTGAAGTTAATTAATTAAATTTGAGAAGTTGTTGTACCAATGATTAGCGTAAAGTTAGTTAAGATTTAAGCATGAAGCTTCTTCATCTTTTTGCCTTTACTAATTATGATTAGTAGCATATCTCAAAGCTAAAAAAGTCCATTATATTTGGTAAGAAATTAAGTAAAGCAAGAATATTATTCATGTTAACGACGTGCTTTCATAAAAAAAAAAAAATAATAATAATTTGTAGTTTATACATTTAATTTGTATTATAAAAAAAAATGCAATTATTCACCATTACAATAACAAGTTCATTATTGTTTTTATCATATTATTAATTAATGTTTAGTGGAAAATTTATATTTAACTTTTTTATGATTGGTTCATGAAAATTCTTTGAACATAATTCTTTTAGGAATAACTCGATCTATGAGTAGAGAAAATAAAATTCATTAGTGATTGTCACATCCACTCTGATCCATAAATACCCGACCACGCCCTATCCTCTCCTGACCTTCTCACCCCATGCCCCCAACAACCCCTTCCAACCACTCTAAACTCTCTCTCCATCCCGTCATATCTTACCTCAATAATATTTATCAAAATTAGATTAAAAAAAATTTTTTGGATAATAATTTTTATTTATTTGTCAAAAATTAAATAATAAGTAAAAAAAACTAATCTTTGATTTTAATTTATTCCAAACATGCTCTTAATCTTAAATACAGCTCATGAGAGTGCATTATGTGTGCTTTATTTCTGGATGACATTATTGTAAAAAGACTTAAAATATTCCCTTCTATAATTTTACTTTTAAAAAACATGGATTATCCTAAATTTTCAACGCTATCTAGAAAAACATGCCACCATGAAATACAAGGGAAAAAAAAATAAAATCTAAAACGAAGAATTAGATTCCAAAGAGAAATTTAACTTCTTGAATATATTTTTTAAAAATAAATTAGATAATTGAGTTTCTATTTTTTTAAGAAATAGGAAAAGGGAGAATGAAGAGGAAATTAGTTACGAAGGGATCTTTATCTTATTAAATAATCAATCAATTGAGCGACTCCGTTAAGAGACTATTTTCGAAAAGATTATAATGACATATTGAGAGTAGAATTGTGAACGTTGGTCCTCATGTAGCCTCAACAAATAGCAATTGATAATGACAATTGAAAATTTTTGGACCCTCATATAATTAATGCTCATACTAAAGGGGTGAGATATATAACTCCACCGACTAATATGCTACCTAATTTTTGTCACTATTTTAGCAATTTTCATGGATATTTTTTAAAATATATATATTCACTCAAAAAATAAATAAGTAGTACTGGTAATATAGAAGGAAAAATAAACTTGCTATTTTTTAGAAATAGTTTTACTTTCTTAAGATTTAAGATAATGTGTGACCAAATAAAGATTAATTATTTCTTTTCGTTTTATATTAGATTGATATTTTCTATTTTACACTTGTGATAAAAAAGTTATTAATAAATTCATAACTAACGTTGTTATTTGCTCTTTGTTCATAATTTCGACATTTGCTTCCGATAAATTAATAGTAAATTTTTGACATCATTTTTAAAAAAAATGTATTGTACTTTTCATCGTTTTGATATGAAGAAAATCACTATTTACAATAATTTCATCTATTTTATGCACGTTTTATTTTAATACGTAATCTAAATGTATTCTAACAAGCTATAGATTGTCGCCTAATATAGCTAGATCAACGTGACTTATGGTAAAATGATTGAACAAGAGATCTCAGTTTCGATCTCTTGAAAAAGAAAAAAATCATCTTGAAAGTGTGACTTCAGAAATGATCCTATAACCTAGCAATACACGAATTCAAATTAGTCAGACTCCAATAAAAATACTGATCAAGGAAATTTAAATAGCTATACTCATTTTCACCATCTTAATTATATTTCAATTACTTTCCTTTTCTTGTCATCAAATGGTGAGCACGTCCATACAAAGACATACGAAATAAAATTAAAACGAGCTTAAGTTATCAGCAAAAAAATCAAAGTAGTAAATTCTTAGGGCCCCAAAAAATGACTTTGCTTATATCAATAAATAATATAATATAAAGTTGGAAAGCTACCAATCACCCTTCATTTATGGAACAATCGATGAAATACTTTTTTAGAGCCCCAAAAATCATTTGTTTTTGTTATTATAAAATAGATACTAATTAATACAAATATCATGTTTGGCTAAACTTTTAATTCGTAAAAAACATTAATTTACAAAAAAAGGAAGATAAAGAGTTGTTAGTGTAAATTCTTTTTATTTGGAGAAAATAATTGTTTTTTGTTAGGTTGGGTATCAAATTCTATTTCTCAAAGCTTAAATATATTTTTCTCCAAAAAAGACTTACAAGCCTTTTTAAAAAGTTTGGACAAATACTATTGTTCAAAAATATTTTTTTAAATTTACGATCAACCACAAATTAGTTTTTACAAAAGAAAAAGGAATCAAAATAACATGATTTCAGAAAATTAGACTTTTAAGTCCTTGGCCAAACATTTTCAGTAAACTAGAAGGCACAAATCACTTGAATTGGAGTTTGTGTCTGGTATATTTATACATAGAAGTATCAAAAATATTTTAAATTTGACGTAAATTATTAATATAATTTTTAAATAATTTTAAAAAAATTTCTTTACTAAATACACCTCAATCTTGTAACACAAATAAAATATATCTTTAAAATCTTGTCAAGTTTAGAAGTATTTTCAACACTTTTCTTGACTATTTATTAAAAGACTCATGCTCAACAAGAGTTTGAGACTAATTGATATGTTATATAGCATATCAGGAATTACCTAAGTTCAGTTAGTCAAGTAAAAAAATGTTTCTAAGATTGTCAATAGTTCAACAACGGATTCTTTTTATATATATATATATATATATAAATATACTAAAATTTTGATAATTTTACAAGTACATAAAAATATTAAAAATTAAACTTATCAAGTTTAAATGATGATTATAATCCATTAGCTAATTAGCTTTTCTTGCTGTCACATACGATGAAAATCATTAGTTAATTATTTTTTTTTTAAAAAAAATCATAAGATAGTTTGATACGAAAGTTTTCCTCCCCAAAAAAGTTTATCTTTGATGTAAAATATTCTACATCCAAGTAGATGGAAGCTAAAAGTAAAACTACTCGAACAAAACTATATATGACAAATGGGATAAAGATTGACAAATACAAAACTAAAGAATAAGCTTGATTATTAATTTACACTCATTAATGAGACTGCGATGTTAAAAAAAAAAAAACCTTTGTCATCTCCTTTATCATTTAAAAGTAAAGAAATACACAAACATGTGGATGAACAAGAATATATAAATATTTTTGTTAGATGGTTTTTCCTAACAATCATATCCTTTTTCGTTAAAATGATCGTGAGAAAAGAGAATATCAAAAAGCTCACTCTCGACTGGGCTCGAAGCCTTATTGGTTCTATTTTTGTCTAAGAAAGTAACAAATTTGAGCACTAAGCCAAAATGCATTGAATCACTAGTATGTATGGGGACATAACTTAGTGAATGGCAAAAATGAATGATCATTTCAAGAAGTATTTGGTTCATTGTCCTTGTCTTGATGTTGATGGTTTCATTTTAGGTTCATCTTATAAATTTATATTTATATTATGATTATGATTGATGGCCTTTCTTGGACAGAGACTTGTATGAATGAGAATTGAAGTTTTAGCTTGTGGGTTTTCCTAAGTAAACGTATTACAATAAGATCAAATAATTTTCTTTTCCAAAACTATCACTATCTCAATAAACCAAAATTATTTTCTTTATGATCAAAACAATGAGTGGTTAACTTCTACCAGAATAACTTTTTTTTTTCTGCAATGATTATCCAAGTGAAAATGGGGTGAGGTTTAAGCCAGCTTATTCACACCTCGACTAATTCGATGGAATCCCACTAGATGTTGGGTAATTCTATCCATCAAGACTTGGGACATATGTGAAGAAATCACCTAATATTAGACGTCATAGTTGTTCTCAACACACTACATATGTCTAATGGATTTCCGCACTAACAAGAAATGGATGTAGCCTCACTAATAATGGACAAACTTATTTCTATAAAAGAGTATCTATTCAACAATAGACAAAATGAGTCACTTGAAGGATGGACTGCTCGATTGTATTGTTATGGGTGAATGCTATAATTCAACCATCTCTGTCAAGCTCTGAATACAGCTAGTATAGCCACTATAAGTTCATAGAAATCAGCTGAACGATAACAAAAGAAAAGGCACATGGTCATGGTTAAAAAGCAAGCTCTCTACATATTTGTGAGGAGAGAACCAAAGCAAACAAATTTGCTACAGCATACAAACATGTCATTTCACTAGTTTTCTTGCTCACCAGGGCGCCGATATGGCAAGAATCTGTGGTCTTTCGCAGCATTCTTGCGCCTTTTCTTCTCAATATATGATTCCAGTTTGCCAGCTTCTTTGAGTGACTTGTATTTCCCAATAAGTTTGAGTTTCTGAATTTCAGATTTTTTGAGATAATAAGGTCGTTTTCCTTGCTTAGCAGCTTCCCTCTCTTTCTTCTTGTGCTCTGCCAGAATCTCTTTCTCAGTGTGCTTCACTCCTGCCGATTTCAATTGTTTGTCAATCCAAGAAACACGACTTTTCAGTTCATTTCTCTCTTCTGGGTCATTTGATTTCCTCATCTGTTTCTTCAGATCCTCTTTTTCTGCTGGAAGATTATCCTCATAAAGGAAATTGTATCTCTTTTTAAACCCTTCTTCATCTACCTGGCCATTTAAAGACTCAAAGCGAGGGTCACGAGTGGCCCTTTTAGGAACTTGGATTATTTCCCTAAATCGGCTTACTGGTTTTTTGCTACTCATCTCCATTGGCCTGTTCTTGTTAGCTCGGCTACTTTTTCCTTCCGAATTAAGCTTCCTATACACTGTAGCCGATCCATCAGACCGCGCTCTCTGCAATTCTTCAAAGGTCACATCAGCAAGCTCCTCCTCAATCCCCTTCTCCTCCTCATCTTCAGATGAAGATTCATGTTCATCAGAGTCGTCGAATCTTATTTTACTTGAACTTGCAACAGCTGGCCTATCTTTCCTCATCTCAACAATTTGATTTCACTAGAGTATAAGAAGTTGAGAACTTTGCTGTACAAAGATTGGCAGGAGTAAGGAAGAACCCCAACAATAGTAGCATATAACACAACCCAATAGTTAAAACAGAAGAATACTAACTAGCCGGCTTACAAAAAAAAGCCAATGCCGACTGAGCAAGACCAAAATGCAAGTAAACACTCAATTTAAGTCAAATGGTTTCTTCATTGACAACAAAGGTTCTAGGTCAAACTCACATTACATCTTGACAGCTCGACTTATCCATCAAGCAGCCTGCTACCTCAAACAAGCACAAATCCCCGGTCTAAGCCTACCACCAGATTTTGATCATTTGTAACTAGTAGAGGATGTGCACGTAACATCTCCATGTTTCACTAAGCACGTCCCCTACTCCCACGGACTTTCAGCCAATTAATTCAACAGCTTGTACTCATTTAAAAGGGGCAAAGCTCCAATCTTTCAAAGAGAAATTGAAAAAAGGCAACACAATATGTCTTCCCGAACATGACATTCTATTTTACTACATACATCAACTCAGAAAGGCCTACATACATTAACCCTAGAAAGGTCTAGCACTCATCTTGCTAAGTTCACTAATACAAATAACCTGTTAAAGCAAAAGGCAATAAAAAACAATTCATTTTCGACAAACTTATCCTTATTCCTACTTTGCACATTGAATTACGATATTCAAACAATTTAACAGAATTACATACATATGTACAGAGCAAAACCAAACTGGGTAAGCTTTCACAAGAAAGCAAGTCGCACAAACAGATCCAACAAAAACGAAGTTACATCAATACAATCGCTGATTTTTTTTTATTAAAAAAAAAATAACAGGAGAAATTCTCGCCAATAAACAGACTAAACATGACAGAATTCATTAAATAGAAATTGACCTAACTATAAATTTTACCTTGTTTGAAACACAAAAATACATGAATTTCACAGTGAAGTCACCCAAATTAGCAACAAAACCTAAGTATATAATCGAATATATGGGCAAAAGGGATTAAAGAGTTAGAAATTGTTTGGTACCTTCAAGCTGCAGCGGAACAATAGGGAACCTTCCGTTCAGCGTGTATTTTCGAGTTATTAGGGTATTTTCCTGTAACTTGTCTCGGCCCAAAGCACTAGAAAATAAAATAAAAAAAAGTTAAAGAGCAAATAACGAAAATCACATATTTTAACGATAAAATTATCATTTGTAATTTATAAGTTTATAATTATAGAAATTTCTTAAACTAATATAATAATATCTCAACGAAGTCGCTTTATTAGAAAGAGTGTTATACTTTTTTTGGTACGAACTCTAATTTAATCGAGTTATAATATGAAAATTAAACACCTGTTGACTGTTTGAATTAACTTATTTTTTTAGCCAAAATAGTTTTAAGTATTTTTTAGTGTTAGACTTTGAATAAGATGATAAAGAGATTTAATTTCTATATAAGTCAAAATAAATTAAAAGAGAACATATTTTTTTAGTAGCGACCAAAAAAAAACTGTCTCAATTACATGATTTTTGGGGCAGCAGACATGTTAATTCTTACCAAGTTTTCTCAAATTTTACGTGTCAAGTAACACAAACAATTTTTTTGCTATTATAAATTTGAGATAATTCCTCTTTTCTTTATCTTGAACTATTTGTGGAGGGTTAAATGTTTCTTTATTTAGGTGGTAATCCATTGGTAATTAAGCATTAGTGAAATGTCTAATGTTATAACAAATGAGAACAGAAGGGAATGATACATATAATTACAACATAATTCAAAGGTTCAAATAAACTGATTATTTTTTTTAAAAAAATTCTATGATCAAACGCGTATTGTATCTTCTGCTATTCAGTGCCTCCATCCCTTTGAATGGCCATCCTCCATATAGGGCTCAAGGAAACCAATAAACTGCAAATCCAATGGAAATTTCTTAGTCTCCACCAGCTAGTTTTTGAAATAAACAAACCTTACTTTTCATTGATAAGTGATCAGAAACCTTGTAAGAACTATGTTATGTGATATATAAACTTTCATGAATGGTGAAAAGGAACCTCAGCTCAGCACTAAACAGAGTATATGTACCTTACTTCCATCTTTAGACCACCGTGCACCGTAACCATTAGCAACTCTAATCTCAAAAACAACACCATGTGGTGGAACAATATGAATATTCATCCAGCAGGAACACGTTATTAAGTTCCTGATGACATCCAGGGCATTCCTATTTTTATCAGAATCTGGAAAGTGAAAAACACGAGACAGTAGCACATGAATCGTTGGTATCATGCAGCAGGTGATAACAGGAATTGCTTTCCAGAAGTAACAATGTACTCGTAAAAGAAGAAAAATAACAGGCACAACTCAAGCATTAGAACCTCAAATGCAAATCAAGGATGTTTATGTTGAAGAGCTCTGAAGTGAGGAACTAACCACTTCCAGAAAAACTACCCCAGTATTTGTCAATGCTCCTGTTGACGTGCTTTGACAATGCCCTCGCTCCATCAGTCAATGTACAACCTTTAGCCTGTTGCAGAAACTAGATACCTTAGGATTGCTCTCTTATGTAAAATAACCTGCACAAAGATTTTTCTTTTCCTACTTTAAATAGTTCAACATGTCATCCATTGTCCACCTTACCCCTCTCGTTAAGACAAATAGTAACAGAATGGAGAAGAAATGGTATTGCTTTACATAGGATGGACATTAGTAAGGAGCCTGAACCTGCTTCAGTATAATAGTCCAACTCCTGTCACCTGTTTCGATCAAGTGGACATTTGAAGTTCTATCTAACTTCTTGGTGTCCTACTGACGTATAACAAGGCAAGCGGAAGAGCTTGCTTCTATTAGCCAAGAAATGTGGCAAAGAGGTTGATGGAGCTTCAGAAGCAACGCGATACAGTTCTCTCTTCTTTCTCATCTTACTGTCATCTCAATTTACTTCTATTAAAAAAATGTCATCTCAATAATCCTTTACTTTCAATAATCATAATAACTATAAAAACAGCTTATTCACAACGAAGTAGAAGTTTGTCCGAGAGTATTTCACAAGGAGAAAACCAACATAGTCAATCAGGTCATATCATACATTTGGATTATGTGGCAACAGAAATGATGAGATTAGAGAAGATGTTGGCGGTGGAAGTGCCTCAGAAACTGTTCCAGCTGTACATATGAATCCTAAAAGCCTCTGAACACCAGCATAGCTCAGTTCCTCAACGAAATTACACTCCGAATTAGGTCTTAACACAGACGTTAAAATTTGGATTTGATCTCAAAGCAACTATGCTAANGAACGAAATTAGACTCTGAATTAGGACTTGACAAACATCTTTCTATCTCTATATGCACCTGAAACAATATATGAAACTTTGTAGTCTTAACACAGACGTTAAAATTTGGATTTGATCTCAAAGCAGCTATGCTAAGGGCAAACTAATGCACGACTAAAGCACATACACTTGTAGGAGGACAAGTGTGTTAACGATAATAGAAGTTAAAATTTGTGCTTGATCCCGAAGCAGCTATACCTAGGGCATCTCATGCAATATCAAAGCACATACAGTTGTAGGGACATGCGAGTCAATAAGAAGCAAGTTTTTGACAAAAATATCTGAAAGAATCATTTCTAACTTTACAGGAGAACACAACTTCAATGATAGCATTATGTCATTTTGACATGATCTAAATTTTACACCTTCAATGTCAAGATAAGTAGAGCTAAAAGCATACTCACGGATAGCATGGAACTCAGATCGATGGAAGGCTGAGAAACCAGCTTCTTAACACTGATAGCAAGAACACCATTTGACCTTTCTTTCTCTTCTGAGTAAAATTTCCGGTAAACTTGGACACCTGAAATTGTCATGTTTATACAACTTAGCTTGCATATAAGGAACATTTGTCATAAAAAATTACAAATTGGTTATTCATTTTACTAATTACCAAGTATTGAAAAGTTAGTTACTAGCAGAAAGCAACAAAGTCCAGTATACAATTAGCCTCACCTTCAGTTCCTCCATATTTACAAATAAAAATGGATCTACTAAGCAGTACCAACTTACAGAAAACAAGAGAAATCAGGGATTTTACCTCACATATCAGTTATCACTTGAACATATTGCTTTACACTTGCAAGATTTTAGAGCAGATAAGGTCTCAAATGGTCCAATTATATTACAGTTTCTCTGATAGCCTTCAAGAAACCAACTATAACTTGGCTTTAATTATGATTGCAAATAGCTCAATAAGAAACCAAACTAGGAATTACCGTAGTTATTTAACAATAATTCTATTTTTGGACTCTCAAGTTTTGTGTTCTTCACATCATTAAAATGATGAGCATTAGATGTGAGGTGAAAAGAATAACAAGATTGAGAACGGAAGCTGGGATTTTCAAGATAGGGATGAGCAACCATAAGATATTTGTTAACATATCCATAAGATAAATGATGATCTTACAGAAGATACTACTCTTAGATTCAAACATAAGATATTTGTAAGCCTATCCATAAGTTAATGGTCTTCCAAACATATTAAAAAGTCCCTACAATCATGGTAGGTATGGAGTGAGAAGTAACATCCTCTCTATCATACAGTAAGAAATTTCCACCTTCTTCAGTGGTATCCACTCCAGGAAGAACTTCTTTAAGACTCTCTGCTTCTAACATCTCACGAAATGAATGATAATGACGGACTTCCTGCAAATGGACATTTTATTCAGTTAACTATAAGATGTACCAAAGTGATACATAAAAAGAAAATAAATGTACATGATGAATGCACCTGAACTTGAAGAACTAAACATTTGTTGATGAGGATCAAAGCACCTGATTCAATTCTAACATCCAAAAATAACTTCATCTGAGAGAGGAAAAGAGAAGAAAATATTCTTGTAGATGATCAATGTATCAAAGATGCTTCCTGCCATTTTTAAGCAAGTCCTTTTAGAATGAAAGGATATTTCTTGTAGTTGAATCGTGAGGGTTTTGGTTTCAACACATTTGAAGATAAACCTGAACTAACTTTTCAGCACTGTACTAAAAGTGGTTATTTCATGAAATACAATCTCAAAAAGTTATGAGAGAAATAAAGTGAGATACTAGCAAACACGTTAAACAAAAACTACTAATAAAGAAGGTCCCCATGATCTAAAACATTAGAGATGGGAATTCTTCTTGTGATGGAAACATTGATCAGGGTTGATATAAACAACCATACATGACTCTTTGGGCATCCTCTTCAGGGCATCCAAATTATCATACGACACAGAAAATCAAGTTTTAACCAACTACAGTTTTAGTAACCAAAAGGTATTCTAAGGATAGTATTTTGGCACTTGACTTGATTGAGTGGATTTATTAAGGCTGCCACACAAACTTAACTGATTAGAGACCTTGAGAATTAGCATTAAGCACAACATGTTTAATGAGGAGACGGCAGAAGCAGTCAATATAGTAAGCAAAATGCATACAAGTCATTATGAAGTCATACTTATTGTAGTGTCCAACAGCACACCTTCCTTCAACTGTTTTCTGTCCATCTGCAAATAATTTCGAACACTTAATATTGAATTCCACTATGACAGCAAAGGTGAAAATGCATTAAAATCTAAAGGAAATATAAATCTATGACAAGGTGGAAATTAATTTTGCTAGGGGAAAGCAATATATCCAGATATTTATACTCCTAAGCAGGGAGAAGTAAGGCTCCTGAACATGGAGTTCAAAGTCCACAGATTTTAGCACCTGTAGTTAGCAACACCCAATATATATTACTTCGGGTTGATGTATGTGAAACTGAATCAAAAGGAAGAAACACTATAACATGTTTAACTTACATTGAGCAAATGAGAACCTTTTTCCCTAATCAAACTAGCCCACTCTTCTTCCTTTTGTTTCAAAGAACTAGTTTCTTGCATTACAGCAAGTTTGTTTTCTGTCCTTGGCAAGGCTTCAGAAGAAAAAGCTTCAAATAAGGATGCTGCAAGGCGCTTGTATAAAGGATATAACGGAACTCCTTCAGAAGGACCTGCCATATACAGGAAGCACAAGATAAAGAAAATTATCAAACTTGATAGAGGGTCAAGTATCCAAAATCTGGAATAAGTAGTACAAATGAGAATCTTTAATCTTTTACAAAGAAAAGATAGACAATTCTCATTGGATTAATCAGCACCTACTCTCCAAATCCCTGTTCCAGGGAAGGGAGTAACAGCCCTTCTTTCTATATAAAAGCAAAAGATCCGTATAGACAATACCAACTATTTGGGATTAAACTAGTTATTCGTGTTTGAACTAAAAACTTGGAGGACTCTTTTTATGTTTGGTGTAAAGTTTTCATGACTAAGCTAAACCAACTCCTTAAGTCATGGCAACATTTAGCCCAAAAAATACAAAAAGAAAGTGTAAATTATACATTTGCTTTATACTTCCATTGTATGCCATTAATCTTTTAATGGCAAGGTTAATCACAATGAATTAATCAAATGTTAAGGATCAAGAACTTCCTTGAGCCATGTACCTATCAAAAACATCTCTTTACCTCTAGGTAGGCAGGGGCAGAAAATTACATTATTTACACATAGTTAAAATTATGTTTTATGTATATATATCTATAACAGATGTTGAACCATTCAATTTTCTTTATATATTTACTTCTTCGTAATTTGAACCTTTTAGTGAAAATACTTGCTCGAGGTAGGGTAAGGCCTCTGTACACTCTATTCTCGTCAAACCTCACTTCGTATTAAGGATCAAGTGCTTGTTTTACAAAAAATACGAAAAGTTGCATAGCAAATGGGCTACTTTTAGTTCAGTTGCTCCAAATAGTTGATACCGCAAAAGAGGGCGAGAAGTAAGAGTTACCAGTACAATTGGGAAAAGAGTCGGAGGGATCTTCTTGTAAGAGGGTGGAGCAGTAGTCTTTAGAGAGATCTAAGTCAATTTCAAAAGTGCCGTCAATGGAGGAAACAAGTGTGAATCTCAGCAGCTCTTCTATGCAGTCCTTCAGTTGCAGTGACGCTCCGAATCCCGGAGATGCTGGCTGAGATTCCATTTTCATCGACATGGATCTTTATTGACTCAATTCCCCCTGCGTTCATATGTTCCTGTGACTCTCTCTTTTCTTTTTTTTTTCATGATTGGATCGGTGTTACTTTTAAGCAATTTTGAAGTGTTTCTGTAAAGTTAAACTTATTTAAAGCCCAAAGTCATAGGTTAAAATTTCTAACTTGTGACTTTTTGCTTATAAGTTATAAGTCAAAAGTTAATTCAAACCGAACCCTTAAAAAATTATTACGATTTTAATGTGGATAATCAAACCATCAGGTTGAAAATTCATTTTACAAAAATCAATTGGGCTAGTAAGATTCCGAGGTGAAAAAAATTTGAGAAATAGATGCATTTCTTCTTTGTTTGAATTTCATACATGCCATTAAGGGTTTGTCCCAATAAACTGGCTTGTTTTAGCTTTGTTAACAATAAAAAATCTCCTACATTGCTATGTTAGAGATCCCTTTGATCTCCTATATATACTTTTCTAATCCCTACAATCTGTTAAATATGTATGATTCTCTAAGCTAACACCTAATCAGATGTCATTTTAGGTTATTGATCTAGGATTAGTATCAACCTCAGCTTCTTTAATTTTGCCTAATTCTATCATATCTACTGTTGCAGGAGAATGAGGCTTGATAGAACTATCAAAGTTGTGATGATGATTCTGCTCATGGTGTGCTTCAAATGTCCACATGAGGACTAATGCGACCATCACTGTTGACAGGAAAACAAGTCCTCCCCATGTCATATGCGCGTTTTTCTTTAATGGTTTGCAGTGGTAGTCAAGGATATCAGAGAACGAATCATACACTGTGTCGCATTCTGCTAGGCTTTCCATTCCAGGGTACACATCCAGTATCCTTTTGAGAGCAGTTGTATATGCCTCGATGTTATTGTAGTCCCTAAGCGGAATCAAGACTCCACCAATACAGTTTTCATTCGTGCAAGTCAACATCTTGATTATCTTCATACAAGAAGAGAAAATTCCGTCAAATCAAATGTAATTAAGAACAGTAACTTTGTGTGAAGGAAACTGTGAATTATAGCCTTTGAGTTATATATACCCGAGGGAGGTCTCCTATCCTGATTGCGCTAGATGGACAGTTCTCATCAGGCTCGTAGTTATAGTCAGGTGGACCGGAGAATGGATTGCAGATTTGTGCAACATTTCCATAATTTGTAGCTAGTTCTCGATTTACCTGCAAATTTCCATGTTATCAAGACTAGTAAACAAAAACTTATTGCTCTAAATACCAGTAGTATTACTTATTTTGCTGTGATACTAAATTTTACCCTGTTCACTACTCGATGAATCCCTTCACTGACTTCATGTAGGATTGATTCTGCAGTGAGTAATTCATTACAAGGGAGGATCGAACTCAAGCTATTGTTATAGGGATTTATCTCGAAACTTTCTAGAGCTGTGCATGCGTCTCCAGCAAAGCTACAATAAACAGATGGAATATGATCATCAGTACCCGTAGAGTTTTTTAGATGAAACACAAAACTTGAGAAGTTATCGGAAATCGTTTTCATACTTACTTGTCTAGAAAGAAACAAATCCCGAAAAATAACCAGCACAGAATTGTAAAGATCCAACACACTGCAATCAGCCTGCATGGATGAGAAAAATGTTTCAAACATTAGAAACTATCGGAGTATTGCCAAGAACTTGGAAAGTGTATGTCAGGTATACTATATCTAAACAGTAGGCTAAAGTGATATACTTACAGGCGAAGAGTTCTTCTGAATTTGAGGATTCCAAATACTGCAATGAAAAAGATTGCAGCTTTAGTCAGAATTAGATATTTAACGACAGCCCTACTCAAAAATACCAAATGCGGATAAGTTTTTGTCACCTGTTAGGGCAATTTCAAGATTCTTTTGAAATAATATCGAACAACAGGAAAAGTCGAGTTCGATTTAGTAGTCACCTGTTAGGGCAATTACAGCAACCAAGTTGAGTGAAATGATCAATGTAGTTACTATATACCTGCCAACAAAAAGTAGCATGCATGTCAGTTTTTTTTTTCTAGCAACAGAAAATGTATGGACTCGAAAGCACACACTAACTCTAGATCCTGGATTTGCATCTACTTGAGGATGAAGACTTACAATATGTCAAGGCCTTTCATGATTAAACGCCTATTTTCGGTGGCTTCCCTATGTATATCAGCAGCCTGTCTGTCAAGACTTCTAGAGGTGGGAATGAGGAAACGAGCAGCCTCATGACGTATATCAGTATGTGCTAAGTCAGTGTACATCGCTCTCAGGGCTCCAGTAGTAGTGTATATAGTCTCCGATGCCCCCTCTGCTGTATCAACGACAATATCCACAACTGTATTTGTTCTCGAACGAAGTTTTGCATTCCCTCCTAATGCCAGGCCTGTAGCTGTTCTGCAATAACAGTGAAAGTATCTCAATTTTGTAACCCTTCCACTATAAATGAAACCAAGGATGCAGAGCATATATATTATTCTTTGGTAGTCTGTTTAGTCAAACTTGCGAAATCTGCTTATTTTGCTTTTCGAAAAAAATGTTTGACTAATTTAAACATTTTTGTCAATATTAGAGTAGCGAATTCGTGCTTGATTAAGGTTCTAAAAGTACTTATCAGAAAAAAGCTTTCAACTTCTCAAAAACAGTTTCTGCTACGACTCAAAAAAGACCTCCTTACCACTCTCAGAGCTCGAACCCTAAGATATTTGGTAATATAGAGGAATACTTACCATCCCACCACAACGAGTGGGTGGTGGGGTGGGGTGGGGGTATTTAAGTGAAGAATGAAGCAACTTACATAGCTAAAATTGTCAAGAAAATAGCTGAGAAGGTCAGCCAGAGATAACATTGTTTATAACAAGTTGATTTCTTCTTAAACTCTTTGTTTTTCCTTTTAGAGCAGCAGCAGGTAGAGGCTACAAGAAATACTCCATATCCTAAGCCACACAACAGCCATATCACTGCAATCACATAGCCATATATACCTGTAAAAATTGTGGACTGCACAAGCAAAAAAAATTTGAAATTTCATGTTAGATGTTATTTTTTAATCCTATTAACTCGTATCAGGTCACACAAAGGATATTTATAGTTAAGTCATCGATTTGTAATGAAGTTCCATGATGTTATAAAAAATTTCTAATACTGACGATGTATATAACTTAAACACGTTAGGATAATATATGCAAACTCACACTCCAATAGTGTTTATTTGTAATGTCAAATCCTCCTTTGTATTTCTTGAAATTGTTCAAAGGATTTATTCTCACTGTATCATCTGATTGCGTGGCTTCTGAAGCATAATCTAACTCAACTAATCTTCTTTCTGCATAATCAACAAGTCAATTTATCACATTAATTAATATTAAAAACAATATTTCTTAGCAATAAGCTTAATAGGATAGCTAGTTTTAAATATATTATAAATGTATTGCATTATTACTACAATGCTGGAGTCGATACAATTGACAAAACTGTATAAGACAATTTTCCAAAAACAAAAACTCAAAAGTGACTAGTAAACGTTATTTCTAGTCATACAAACCAAAACGAGAAACCCAACACACGAAAAAAAATTAATATAAAAAAAAAATTGTTACCTGGTGGATTGGTTGATAATCCTTCAAGATTAGTGAAGTGAAAGATAAAGAGTAGGGCAAATAATAGCAAGATTATAACCACTTTCCTCCCATGCATAAACTCCATCTTCTAACCTGTCAAGTAACTATAAGATTAAAGAACATCTTAATAATTAGTACTATATTTTCTTGAACTTCGTATCAAGACAGAGTTAAAAATAAGCTAGTTTTATTCAAAAAAAATTATTACCTATAATTACAAATAATGACAACAATAGTAACATAACAGTAAAGGCGGAGCCAGAAATTTTAATTTATGAGTTCTTAACAAAGATATTGTTATATTGTTACTGAATTATCAAAATTATTAAATTTTGTCGAATACTGATAAAAAAGTACATTAATCTACCTTGTCGAACGTATAGAGGTGAATGTGGACAAAAAATTAAAGCTTTTGTAAACGAAGACAAAAAAAAAAAGTAGATTATTATGTGAAAGTAAGGAACAATATCATTTATTAAAAGATAATATAATTTTAATCCTTATGCATTATAAATACTGAAATAACTAAATAAATTCTATTAAATATCCTTCTCCTATATTAACTCTTTTTTTGTAGTGTTTATGTTTTTAAGTCCAGCTAACTTTTTAAAAGCTCCACCGACCAAGACAAAGTTTATTTTTTCTTTTTCATGAAAGAATATTATCGAATTAAAAGTTTGTTTCCTAATCAAATTGCTTTTTACGTAATTAGTACTACAAAAACATCATGGAAGAAAAATCTTCACTATTATTATATATAAAAAAGAAATTCATTTTTTTTATTATACAGAATGAAAAATCAAGATATTACGTACCAAAAGATAAATCTAAAAATTGAACTTTAATTATGTATTCTAATTGTACAATGACTTCCTAAATACTAACGATTGGAAAGTTTATTTTCGTATGTGATATTTATATTGGAGTTCGATTAAATTTGAATTCACACCGAAAAGTTTCACATTAGAGATTAAAACATTCTCTAACAAAGACGACTCCATGTAGAAGACCTAAATCCGAAACTTCTTTTCTATATGTCTTGGGAGCGTGCATGGAACAAGTCTATTCTTTTGTTTGTTAAGTACTTCCTCAGGCTCAAATTATTTATCATTTTAAAAGTTTATAAAAAAAATTAATTATTTTTTTATTTTATACTTGATAATAATTGTTCTAGAACTACAAGCACGTAAACAGAGTAAATAGTTAACGAAGAAAGATTATATATCTTAAAACATGAGGATAAAATAGTATTCCAAAAAGAGAGAAGATAAAAATAGTCAATAAAATAATAATGATCTATCGATTGACTTTATTTTTCAAAGAAAATGTAAAAGAGAAACACAACAGATAATTTGAGACGGATAGAGTCCAAGAAATACATGGAAACAAACACAAATTAAAGAATTCTTACCAGATAGTTGTGCAGTTTGTTCAAGTCTTTCTTCTTATATACAAACTCATAAATCATATTAAATTTATTGAGGTACCCAAAAATTCAAGCTATTTATAAAGAGCTTTATGAGAAAAAGAAAAGTTCAATTTCACATTCATGAAGAGGAAAGGTCAGTTAACCAAATGGTTTTTTTCAATGTTAATATTGTATACAATGCATACAGCAGCCTCTCTAATTTTTCAACCCCTTTTTGTGTACTATGTATACAAGCAATATATAAAATTTTGGAATTCTCAACTTAGTTTAAGTCACCTTTATAGAAAATTATGAAAAGGTTTACGAAATAACTACTTAATTATCATACAAAAAAAATTACTTATACGGGATTTTATATAGGAAATATGAAATGATAACATAATAAAAATTAACTTAGCGTATTAAACTTGGATAAATGTTTTCTTCAAGTTTCTTTGGTTTTGCCGTGCACATAGTTTTATATATATGAAGTGAAGAAAAAGGAAGTGCCTAATTTACTACTCTCTCTTTTATATACTTGTCATTTTATTATTAAAAAAATAGATGGTTCAAAATTGTTATTATAATATATAAGAAGTAAAGATACAATTAAATGCATTGTGTTCTCATTTTACCCCTTAATTAATAATGTTTTCATAGAAATGATAGACTTTGATTAACAAGTATAGAAAATTTAAGTGAAATCCAGAACGCATATATAGAAATGAGAGAATATTTACTCAATAGTTGTGAAGTGTGATGAATAGAAAAAGTGAATAACTATGGTGTGAGATACAACGTATAGTAGCGATAGAATAACTTATCTCAGGTAGAATAACTTAATCTCAGGATCAATTATCATAGAATAACTTTGTTCCGACCAAACGACGGTGATGGTTCATAAACTTGGACCAACATTTCACTTAGAGCCGGTTTTCCTTGGAAGCACCAAACCAAACATGTCGATTAACTGAACTTATAATTAACAAAAGGAAAAGAACTTGTGAAAGACTTGACAAAATCTTCCATAACCCATTGAACAGCAAAAGTCATGATATCTAAGAGAGCCAATCACCGTAAACTATCACTTCATTGTAAGCTACATAAATAGAGTCAAAGATGTATATAGTCAACTGCAAAAGGAAACCTAGAAATTGCACCAAGTTGGTCTACATCCAATTTGATAGTAATATGAACTTCTCAGCTTTCGATCATGGGCTCGGGACCTGAGGATTCCGTCTGTGACTTGCTTGACTTACCAACACTATTGAAAAGAATGTCTTTAATAACCTGCAAACCAAGGATAAATACTTAGTGTCGAGACATTCCTATCCAGCAATGGAAATGTTCAGAGAATTAGAGCTAGATGAATGATGTGTGACTAAAATAAGAACAGAACAACATATACCTGCGACATTAAGCCATGAACTTGTTCGACAGTAATCTTAGCACTATCACGTGTAATCTTAGCAAGCTGAGATTCTTCCTGCAACTCAGAGGACCAACACATTTAGTATCACTATGCAACCTAAGTTTCATGATGCATGTTGCATTTTGCAATTTAATGAAGCATGCATAAGTAGAAAGGTAAAAAAGAAGTCAAAAGACTACTGAAAAATGAAGTCAGAGTCTGATAGCACTCGATGCACAGCCTGAAGTTTTAGGCCAAGGCTGTGTAACTACCACATAACCAAGCTCAATAGCACAAAAACAAATAGTAAGATGCATGAAGTGAAATAATATGGCACATCCCCACCTACTGCAGCAAATTACTGATTGCTTCACAATACATACTTGAAAAGGGTATTGCATTACAAGAAAGTGAAAGTCTCCACCCCTGAGTGCAGTATGGAGCCGTCCCGATTCCCGAGGACGCCATCATTCCATGTATTTATGGTAGCTCGGGATGATGAAAGAAAGGAGAAAGAACAAGTTGGTCATGCTACTTTATGAATTTTAGGGACTTCATCCCAAAGGAAGACAATCAAACAAGGCCCTTCACTAAGGGTAAAATTGTAATAGCAAGTATCTTCCTTTTTCTATTTAGTAAAAGTAGTACTTATTATCTTGAAAGGTAGATTATTATCAAACATAAAGACTATTACTCCTTAGAGATTTGAGTGTTTGCTTTAAGCTTTTGGTTGTGTTTAAGATTAGAAAGAAGGATTTCTTGGGAATATTCTAGTTCCCTAAAGTTCTTTCTAATTGGTTAGGTGTCTGATAGGATATTCAAAGGAGGTCATTTCTATATTGAATTGGTTGTCTTTGATTCATTTCTTGTGTCTACCCTTCTATCTTATTTTGTTTCTTTTACTTTCTTCTTGTTATTCTCAATTTTGTCTTTAGAATTGTATCAGCCCCGGTACCTCTATCAAGCTCATCCCTTTCTACAAGTGCATGTAACAGTCATAGAGAGAACAGTAATAGTGATGATAAACTACCAGACAATACGTTGTTGCCTAGTCATATTTTATCCTCTATTCTGTAACTTCCCAGCTAATTTTGGACAAAAAATGGTTACGTGCAAACTAAAATAGACTTTGGAAGTTGAGGAAAATGGTTGGTTCAATGCTTTCAGGATCCACTTTCCACGGTACAAATATCGCATGTGCAAAGGAAAATAGAGAGAACATTAAGATAGATTGAAATCACTGCCCAAGGCAGAGACTGATATACCAAATTCTAATCGTAAAGCTTATCCTCAAATTTCACTAGGTTAGTATTATGCCTTATATACCTAATTGCAATCACAAAGCTTATCCTCAAATTTCGCTAGGTAAGTTGCTTGCTAATATAATGCTATAGCTTTTGTTTTCCACTCATTTGCCTTTCACCGGTTTCTCATCACTTCTATGAGTCTGCTCCCCACCCCCCACCCCCAAACAAACCTCAAATCCCTAATGTGAGAATGAAAATACAGACACCTGTTCGTAATAAACAGAGAAATTCAATAATGATGCAGCTCACCTTTTCCACCTAGTTCTGCTTCACAGATCCAATATTTGGCAAGTGATTATTAGCCACTCTTAACCACAGAAGTAACAAACGTCTTTATTCCACAGGTCCACTACAATAGAGGACCAAAATATTCACAGGTAAAGATAGGATCATATTGGCACATTATCATGATGGACTAGTTTTCTATTTGGGGTGATACTCTAACACATTCACATGAGATAATGAGAAGGAAACTTCTCCGATGTCCACTATACCTTACTTTGATATCTTCTGTTTAAAGTAGTAAGAGAACTCTTCAAGTCCACTATACCTTACTTTGATATCTCTGTTTAAAGTAGTAAGAGAACTCTTCACTCATACTGTCTTGGCCATTTCTCCCTTTCTTGAGAGTTAAACTTCCACGTACACGCTGTTACTAAGAGTTGCAATAACCTAATCCATAACCGATCGACAGACCATATTTCCGCATTTGAATACAGAATGTATCCCTTTTTCTTCTGGTATTGCATTACTTTCTTCTAGTTGATCTTTATAAGCACGCATTAGGTGTTCCATTACTTAAATTTTAGCAACTCTCATCATTTAAAAAAAAAAAGGAATGAAAATGTAATTGGTGAATTGGAGGCAGATTTATATTTAGTACTCTTTGCACATCCATGCACACTTTAATTTTAAGCAGTTTCATGGCCCAGAAAAATATGATCAAGAGGCTGAGTATGCTATAAGCTACAAAGTTCCAACAGTAGTCACTCTGTAAGCACAAAATATTACCTGGGTTGATAATGTCGAAATAGGAACCACATGCCAAAAAGATACAAAGATAAATGGCTTCAACAAATCCAAAAGACTAAAGAACTGGCAAACTGATATTCCTTTTTTATGCCAGACTAATATTCTCAAAAACAAAGAAAGAGATAGACTTGTAAGTTAGAGTAAGAATTATCCAGGCCAAAAGAAAAACATGTAAAAGAAAATACCTCCTTCTTCCTTTGAGGGGGTGCCATTAAGGATGCATAACGTGAATTGGACAGCTGATTTTCAGCATGCTCCAACTTTTCAGCTGCATGATTTAATGGGATCAACTAATTTGAGGTGTTACAATATCATGTAAACTCATATGCAGGAATCAAATCATTATGATGATAAAAGAAAGTGCAAAATGTAGGCAATAATGATATTACCAAGATCAGATATCTGTCCAGCAACATAGTCTCCATTTCCAAGCAAAGGAGATGATGAAAGTGTGTTCACCCAATACTTGTTCCATAGTAGGTCCAAGAGATGGCAATCGAGAGAAGACTTAAAATATGTAATATCCAATGAATAATACTGCAAATCGAGAGAAAAGCTGGTGAGCTAACAGTCAGAGTGAAGCAGAGTTGAAGACCTAGATTTTAATATGTGTGTGAGTGCATGCGCTCATGCCAAAGAGGAGACCTGCTTGCAATGTACTCCAAAGTCTTCGATTTTGTTCAAAGGAATGGTCTGGTACTCCGAGATGGGGTCATCTGGAGGTTTATATCCTTCAGGATATGTTCGAAATGCACCAATCTCAACTTTTCCAGCAGAAACAGTTCTTGTTGGATCAATAACAACTGCAAGAAAGGGTTCCTGATATTGCTGGTTGAGCATTTGCGTAGATACATCAATGCCAGAGAGCCAGCATCCATAACCAGGATGGGAATGGTACCACCCAACCACATTTTCCAAACGACCAGCCTATACCAAAAAGTCTGAGTAAGAGAATGGTCAGAACAAACTGCAGTAACAAGCACACTCCAATTCAGGAACCGAACACAAAAATATGACATGGTCATTAGGTTTCGGGATCAAACTAGGTAATATTCTCTTCTTCACTGAAAAAACATCACAAATTCAAGCCAGCAGAATGAAATATCATAATGGGGTTCGTCTACAATCAAGGATAATAAGTTTTATATTATTGTCCTCTTCATATATGTCAATCAAAAAAGTTACAACAATAGTTGCAAGTCCCTATGGTCAAGTAAGCTAGAGCAGACTGCTAGGCAAACTAGTCAAAGCAAATTGGACCGTCACGCGAATGAGAACAAAACCTCAATCTCAAGCTAAATGGGATCTGCTATACGAACTTCACAATTCAGTTAGTTTCCATTTGAACCGGTAACATTCTAATACTTAGGGAGTAATTCTAAAACCCAAGGCATTTACCATATCAACCTACAGTTGTGCTCCATCTGAACCAGTTTGATTGCAATATTCAATAAATCCAACAAATTCATTCAAAATTGACTAGGTTTATTCTAAAGCTCACAGTATACTAGATACTCATAAAAAATTGATCTTTTTTTATAAACGCACTAACCTGCTTGTTGGTCTGTGAATATTCGACCATATATTCATACGCATCAGCTTGAGCATTAACCCTAGTTTCAGTGCCTTCAACGGGGAGGGCAAAAGCGTCCATTACAATGATGGCATCGCCGTCAGTCTTACCCTGCATGAGTCCCATGACCTCAATTGTACCTCCGGAACGCGCGTGAACAACCATCTTGAGAAGAGCAAGAGCAGAGATCTTCACACGCTTGAAGTAGTGAGGGTCACTCGCCCACGGCTTCTCCCGCTGAAACTTCGTCTGTGCCGCATCGTCGTAGTGGAATATAGCGTCCGACGCGGAGTTTTCCGGTTTCGACCCCGACGGCGCGTCGATTGTTACGATGTTGTTCTCTAACTCCCAGGTTTGCTGCGCCATCGCCGCCGACGATGCGTAAGAATTCAGAGCGTCCATTGTAACTTCAGAGAGAAGGGGCAATTGCAGAGCACTGCGCTACAATCTGAATTTATAAGTTAAAAATCGACCAAGGTTAATTAGAACAAATTTACTTGAATTAAGAAAAGATTAAATCAGACCTTATCATAGGATTTAATCTTAAATAATATTCCTTATATTTTCAAAGTAAATTACACATTTAACCTCTTTGTAACCTGCAAATTATGTACAAATATTAGTTTGTATATATTTGTATCCTAACGAGGGTAGGTCTATGAAGAAAAAAAATTGATCGAAGTTTGCTCTAAATATCTTTTCAAATTCAAACCAATTGAAAATTAGAAAAATATATATTAAATTTAAAATATCACTATTAAATCAAAAAAACAATATTTACTTATTTGTAAAATAACTAGATAGATATTTAATTATTATTAAACTAATAAATTAAATTTATCTTTGATACTTCAAGTATCCAATAAGTTGTAAATATTTTAAATATTAATGTTCCAGACGTTAAATATCTCTCAATATATTTGACGGTAGAAAACAAATATTATGATTCACTTTTTCAAAGTTTATTTTTATAATTTGTAGTTGAAGAATCTATTTATCGCATTATTTCAAAAATATTATTATTGCATTATATATTTCAAAATAATTCGACTTATTACAAAAAAAAAATCACAAATAAACTAGCAGTCTCTCTTTTTTTCAATTCTTACAAGTTTGACACTGCCTCTACCTGTTTCTAACTGTTTTGAAATGCATGGAAGAATTAAATTGAATTAATGCAACATTAATTTGTTATTAATACATTTCTCGTAACATTCAACACTTTTAATAACAGAATTAATTTATGGGAATAACAGTAGAACATTTATAAAAGGTTTTAGTTCAGTTGCACTCACTGCTATAATTAACTAGCTATATAGCTACAGGATTAATTAAGAAAAATAAGATAAAATTATATTAATAAAATTACACAAAATGCAGGTTATACTAATTTTTCTACTTTTTTTTGTTGGAATTTTAGTGAAATCAGTAAATTCAGAAAGATACACTGTTGGAGAAGGCTATGGCTGGCGTTCTGCTCCTTACCCTACTTACTATGAAGATTGGGGTAAAACTATCAAGTTAAAACCTGGAGATGAATTGGGTAAAATTCGATTTTATTTTACATAGATCGATTTAGTTCAGTGTTTTTATTCATCAAATTTTTCGTACCAATTTATTTTGTAGAGTTTAGATTCCAAAAGCCAGACGATTTGCTGCAGATTGCAAAATATGACTATTATGCATGCAGTTCCAACACTCCTTCCAGGCAGTATAACAATAGTCCAGCAACAGCATTCTTGTTGATACCTGGAGATTATTACTTCAAATCCAGCAACAATACAAATTGCATCAATGGCCAGAGGCTTTATGTAAATGTACCACCTCCAAATGAAGATAAAGATAAGGATAACCAGCCTGGTGTATTAAAGAATTAGACGATACGAATCTAAGATATCTAGAGTCAGTGAAATCAGAATTAAAGTAATCTTATATATGCGTAATCGTAATTCTTTCTTATGTTTTTGCATGGTTTGAGTCAGAGGCAATAAGTTCAGTTGAACTCACAAAACCTGTCATAGGCAAAAGAATGCTCAGATATATATATTACAGGAAATCTATTTTCCATGTGTATTACCAGAAATCTATTAAAACAAATAAAATTAATGAAGCAGCAATAGCTATAAATACATATCTGGGCTTAAGAAAGAAAACTAGGCTCTCTACTCTTCTGGCCAAAATTTCACATTCTTCCGTAAGTTTAACAGAAACAACCTTTCTATCCCATAAACGTACGGGGGATACGTCCACCACTCTCTTCAGACTCCACTTGTGGGAATATACTGGGTATGTTGTGGTTGTTCATCAGATTGTATCTCCAGCACGAACCATAGTATGTCTTTTCAGAGTGCAGCATTGGTGAACACCTGAAAATTTTCTTCGAGTCACAAATAGAACAAAAGGTCGTAAAATAACAAACATAAACATGACCTCATTTGATTCAGAAGTTTCAAAGTACAGTTACATGTAAGCATACCATACACATGAAATGAGTCTCTCTTTCAACGACGAAGAAACCGTTGTCCTTGCTAGATATCGTCACCAACTAAATCTAGCAAAGTCTCTACGTAATTGAGATCTTGAGCTATGCTCCAATCAATGCCTCGAGGCTTCAGAGGCTACTCCACACCCAACAACTCCTTCAGTTGTTCTTTACTACTGCATGTCCAGCAGACAACTATGCATTAGAAACAATAACGAGTACATGCAATAACACAGAAATCTATAAGGTGATTTGAGTTACTCTTCTTCGTTCATAATGCAAAAAAAAAATAAAAAAAATCCCTCCTTCTACTAAAACAAAAGGCAGACAGGATAAGTAAACTCGGACAAATTGAGCGAGATCACCTTCTTAAACAGAAATACTTGGTCTGCACTATAATATGTCATATTGGCTTTTACTTTCACTAGACAGGGGAGTGCACATAGCATGTTATAACTTGATAAGACTAAAATACAGCTGTGTCACGATTCGAAGCTACTAATGGAGACTGAAAAACTAGGTATAGCAAGCATAGAGGCAAAGTTCTTTCTCCTTGTGCCGAAACTAAAGATGATTCTTAATCATGTTTACTGAAGTTCAATTCAGAGGTTAAATGGATAAACATCTATTATACACTTATTCTAATACCATCTATACTCTGTCACACCATCAATTCACACTGAAGTTTGCCTACCGCTTAAGTTCATTTACCAATAATAACTTGAACTTATCCTGCCATAACATCAATTATATGAACCAAGCTGAAAAGGTCATATTTTGCTAATTGGTCATAGTTCTGCAATTTGGAAAACTTCCTTTATTTCTTTTAGGGCGAGAGAGGCAATTTTAGAGTTCTGGAACATTCTATAATCCTTTATTGACGGATATATATAAAGAAAAAAAAGATTAGCACAAAGAAATTTGAGGTTTGGCCACAGGATTAGACTACAATAACTGTTTGGTCATTGGACCTGTAGAGTAGACAATCTATATTTTTTTGGTCATAAGTAGAAGATTAGTTTAAAAATAAGCTTCTCTGAGTCGAGCAGCTTCCCTGCTCATGATATTTTACCTTCCATGTCAAAATAAATAACACTAGATAATGTGTAGAGGTAATAAGAAACCTGCAGCAGACTCAGAAGTACCTGTTTGCAAAAGAAGGAATTATCTCTTCAAGAGCATGGAGCATAATGGAATTAGTGGTCTCATCACAAGAACTTCGCCTGTTCTTGAGCACTGTAAATGAGTAAAACAGACAGTAATCACCACCCTTAAAACTACAAAATTTCATAACTTACTAAGGAATGGAAAACAATAGAACTGGTGTAGGGGTATATATATTTGTACAGGTTCATATTTCAAAAACTCTAAAAGAGAATTTTGAATTATGTCGAAGTGATAGCAAAATCACATTAAATCCGACACTTCCTTGACAAGCACTCTAGCTATCTCGAATCATTCATAACTTCGACCTTTTTAGGGTCTCAGCAATAAGAAAATAACTTGGAGAAATTTACAAACGCTTCCCTTTTAGAGATTACAAATGTTAGGATCCAGAATTTACCATATCACTGCATCAGTTTCTCACTCAAACAGAATTTTTTCAGATAATAAACAACCATTCTACCCCCTGAATGTTCACAACTGAACCACACATCATAAATGGATCATGGGCCTAAGTTGTTTGTTTACATTTCTGCCTTCATTTTCTCTTCCATTTCTCCTTTACAAGAGGTTTGTTGCTTAATCGATACTCATTCAGGTACAAGGTTCAGACCCCATATCTTACCCTCCCACACCAAAAAAGAAGATTGAAAAGAGGTAACAACAACTAGGTCTCAATTCTAAGCTAGTTCTGAGTATGCAAAAAAAAGAAACAAGAAAAAAAAAAAACTAACATCTCATTTCCTTTCTCATACCATAGAGACGCTAGTAGCAGCACAAGGAGAGTTTAGTGTTCAAGTACCTTCAAAAATTTTGGGATCTGAAGTGTTGCCTTGGAGATATGATACATCGTCCTCAGATAACTGTAACCCATCCATCTGAGCAAACTTATTTAAAATACAGCCGACAAGACTATAAGCAACCATACTTGTTTCATCAGAACCTTCCTGGATAAGAAGATACTGATTTCTACTCAAGTTTTGCCTGTGAAGTGATACGCTTTTTTCTTCTGAACACTTTGACGATGTAAATTTTGGTGGTGTACATCCCAAGTCCCCGACAGTTACTTTTTCCTCCATATCATTCCTGCCTGATACTTCATTAGGTGAGAAATGTGTAGCAAAACTATTTTGATCTCTGGTTGAAAAAGATGAGCATGAATCCCTTCCTTCTTGATAGCCTATGTTTCTTAAATGGATATCTTTACCACTCATACTCTTTGTGACTTCAGAAGCTTTTGATTCTAAGAATGATGAGGAATTGTCAAACCAATTGGAATAAATTGAATCTACTCCATCGGTATACATTGACTCAATCTTGACGCTCAACTTGTGTTTGGATGAAAGCAGAGAGGATAAACCATCATCTCGACTAGCAGTGATTGGTGACTGAAAATCACTTTGGTTTATCTCGCCGACACTTTCTGCTTGGCTGTATGAGACATTAGGATCTGACTTGCAATTCTGAGGAAGATCAGAAAGATATTCATCTTCATCACCACCTTCATAATAACTATCCTCTGCATTCTCCACGTAAGCATTTGCAAAATCTTCACTGACATCACATTCAATGAGAGAATCCCAAACAATCTGTTTTATCTGAGCACTAATAGTCAGCACACATTCTACTTCTTCCTCTACCTCCTTGTTTGAGTAGGTTTTGCTATATTCATGCCTATATTTTTTGTTAATTATTGCTAGACTTTCTATTAAACTTTCAGGGGTAGACTCCAAGTCGCTGCATTCAAGAAGATATTCAGTCAACAGTTTCTTCACGTTCACACGCAAACGAACACTTTCTCTGGCAGCTTTATTATTAGAATCCATCACAAGAGGCAAATTTCCCAGCTCTGCAAAACTCACTTTGGTTTTATCATCTAGAATACTGATTGCTTTTGCTATATCATTCTGCAATGCTTCTACATCTGGTGAAAGTTTCCGGAAAAAACTCGGAGAGAGACAATAATCAAGTTCTGGTTTTAGCATTAAGGCTGCTATGGACAAAGCCTTAGCCAGGGGTTCTGGTGGTTCATCCCCTTCTTCGTAGTCCGATAACATTCTTAATGAAGTCCTCCTGATTTGTTCAACTAAACTTCCAATACTCCAACATATTCGAGGAGGCTGCAGTAAAGGGATGTAACCTGTGACATCCCTCAGATTCCTATGCATTTTACTCAAAGTAAGAAGAGACAACTCTTCAAGTCTATCCAGAACATAAATAGCAGAACTGCGAAAGGATTCTGAGGTAGAACAAGAAGCCCCATGATTAACACGAAAGTTTTGAGGATCTTTGAGGAGTTGAGAAATTATTTTAATTCGACTTTGACTGGAATCATCATGCTTATGGAGAATTTTGGGAAGAAACTGCTTGATTATCCTTTTCATTTGCCAATTGGTTTTCTCAAAAGAAATCGAGCATCCAGTTACAGTCTCAGCAATACAGCATAACCCCTTGTTGTTCATCTTATCAAGCATGGAATATATGCCTCTCAAATTCTCAGTTGAATCAAAGAGCAATGTTGCTGGTCCACCATGATATGTCCTTTCACCCTTATGCACTCCAAATGCCTTTGCAACAGAAGTTCGAATATTCTCATAATATAACTGGAATTAAGGCACAAAGAAGGTATCTCAGCTTAGCGGGGAAAACCCTTTGGAATTTAGTTTGACAACAACAGATAATGTTCAATACAAACAAAGAACAGGTTTCTCTGAAACAGGGAGTGAATGATATCCTTTGGTTCAGAAAATACACGTGTGCAGTATCATTTGGATTTTAAAAAAAAAAGCAAAAAAAAAATACAGTCGGGAATATTTTAACAATTTTGAGTTGTAGCATGTCATTACATTAGCAAGCATTGAAGGGAACACTTACATCATCTTCTCTAAGCAATGATTCAGGTAAACTCCTGCAGATACAGACAACAGAGTCAAGGTTTAGTTTGAAGTGCAAACCATTACTTGAAAACAACATAGAATATATGCCAATTCATTATGAATCCAGATAACAATATGCACAAACAAGTTATCAAGAAAGCAAACTTCTAATAAGTATGTAGATAGAATATCGGAAAACAACTTTCATCAAGAAAGCACAACGCTTTAAAAGAGCCAATTCAAGGAGATAAATTTGCTGCTGCATCTTCAAAAGTAATGGAGAGCACTGCTGTGTAGTCAGTGCGGCTCATAGTTCTGTATATCAAAAGAAGTGCCAAGTGCACCATCTCTACAACATTTAACATTGTATAAGCCTGAATAGATGTGTGCATCAAGTCTAAATACTTCTAAGTTTGTTTGTTCCCTAACTTGGCCAAAGCTTACAGAAGAAGAATTTTGACAGACAACACATTCAAGTACCACTACATTCATATGTAATAGTCAATTTTTTTCGTAAATACTTCAGCAACACAAAAGCAGTGCAACCGCTAAAATGCCTTTTCTAGGGAGAGATAAATTCACTAACCAGGACAACACTTATACAACAGAAACAAAAGGAAGAGTTTGAGTGTGTATATATATGAATTAAAGGAGAAAGGAAATTCTCACATATCACCGGGAGGTTTGAGTCTGTCCATCTTTTTTTGCTCTCTTTCGGACAAATCCAAGTCCATTAACCACCTGCAAAATTAGTTTCACATGCCTAAGCAATACTGAATATTATCCCCACAAACACTTTATATTGCATTACTGATACAAAAAAAATTGCTCCCTCCATCCCTCCATCATATTTTATATGATACTTTACCACTTTAGAACATCCTAAAATGTTTGAGACTCTCTACACAATTTTCACAAATCTAAACAATATACAAAAATAAAATTCATCAAATTATTCAAAACTTTTTGCCAAAATAAATTTAATCGGGTAATTTTGTGCACGTATTTACATAAATTATACATATTTTACATTTTATATCAAAGTACATACCTACTCAAACCCAATCAATACAAAAAATATTATGAAACCACTCAACCGATAGAGTATTAAACAAAGAAAGCAACTATCAAATTGGAAAGTATCATCAATGTAGTGCTAAAACTAAATGATGAAAATTCGATTGTAGTTTAAAATAAACTGATATCAGAGAAAATAAAAAAACTTACCTTCTCTTGAGCCGAAGTTCTTTATCTTGCTTCTTCAATTGAGAAGCCAAATCTTTACAATCCTCCCTGTAGGATTCCATATTATCCTATTCCTTTACAATACAAAAAACAGTTCTATAATTCCCTTCAACAAAAAAAAAAACACCTCAACAAGCATTCACTCAAATTAGTTCCGCAGCAGACAAAAATGGAGGAACTCTGGGAAGAAACCAAAATTAGTTAGTCTCTGAATCAACGGCGGCACAACCCTACCGCCAAGGGGGCTCAAAATTACAAAGAATAAAAAAAAATCAGTTCGCAGCACACAGAGATACATGACATAAACAAAAAGAGAGCACCGTTGAAAGAAACAAAGTACCCTAGAATATTAAAAAATTAGTATGTAGTAGTTGTTATTATTAATTAAAACTTATATAAACATAAAATAAATTATAAAGTTTATTGTACAAAAATAAAAAATAAATTTTTAAATGAAATCTAACCAAGCTTAAGGAATATACTAATTAACTAAGGGAAATTAAAAGGATAAACATACACCTAAACTATTGTAAACGGTATGCTCATATCATCTGTCATACTTTGGGGATATATGTGCTTGTATCGTCCAAAAACTAGGGCAGACATGTTCTTCACTTTAACGAAAGACTAAATATGGACATATGGCGTAATCTTATTCGTGAAACTGATATTCAAGGACCATCTATTTTTAGTAAGAACGATATATAAACAGAAACAAATGGAGTATTATTCACATACTTTAAAATTTTTATTATTGATGTAATTGGTAATTAGTTATACACAATTAAATTTATAGCTACTTTTTTATTTTTTTAATTTGTCTAGTTCACTTATATTGGTTTTGTAAGATTGTCTTCAAATTTTTAAGATAATTTATTAAACATTTCAAGCTGAAACTAATTAGATTATCAAATAATTATATCTAAAAATATATTATATTAAATTTGAATGTCTTTTAAAGTAACAATCTGTTGGTTTTTGTAATTAAAATTATTATGAAATAATATATAAGTAAAAAGAATTTCTTTAATTGTTATATTCAATGAAGTGAAGTCTTGAAATTATTTCAAAACACTTTTAGAACAATTTTGATAGTTTATTTAATAATTAACTATATTGAAAAAGTTTTTAAAAGTATAATCAATAATAGAGACTTAAACATTTGTATTGTTATATAACGTTCAATAATTTATATAATATATATATATATTCTCATCTTACAAACTATTATAAAAAAAGTTATATACCGTCAACTGAAAAAAAAAATTATTAAATCATAATAAATTATCATCTATTTTTAGAATTTATTAGAACAAAATATATTATAAAAAAAACAAATAAACATAAGAGTTTTTCTAAATTTTGGTTTTAAATAATCAATTCTATTAAGCCACATAACAATTTGCAAGCACATCTATTAGTAACCCAAATTATGGTTACAATTACAACTTTGTAAAACTACACTATTATAACTCAAAATTCACTAAAGTTTGTAGGAATATTAAAGAAATATAATATCATATTTGAACCTCGACAAACATAGACCTATGACTATGCAGCAAAAAATAAAAGAATAGTCTTACAGAAAAGTTGGAAATAATTAGAGGATATATTAAATTCGAACATGGAATTATCTATTTTTTGTTGATCAAATATTTAGAAGTAACTTTGAATTTGGGCCAAAATTGTTCCTTCCCTGCTTTACATTTTATGTGCGGTGTAAAGTAGAAAGCTACACTTTATATGCAGGGTAGAGTAGAAAGATGAGCTTTCCCTCGTGTATCTCCATTCAAAAAGAACACAGAGAAAAGAAAGAACATTATTTTGTAAATTCTTATTGTCGGGTCCGATTATATAATGGTACAAAACTAAATCGAGTGGGTTGGTTGAAAGGTAAGGATAACATGATTGATCGATTGGTTAGAAGATAAGGATAGCACGATCAAATCTTTCAGATTGTGCTAGAGCTACTTGAATTAGCCCGCTGAACATCATTTGAATGGGTTCAGATCCTTTGCATGATTTCATACATGATTAATGAAAAAAACATGTATGATATGATATAAAGTATTGATGATCTTTCATAACGCAAAAAATAACTTTGTGATTTAATTCTTTTCTTCCACTTAATCACTTCAAAAGAATCTTTTCTCTAGTCATTTAGAGTCTCAAAAAGCTCATTTCAACTACTCAAATCCAATAAGGTGGTGGCTGGATCAAGAGCGGCTCAACCCCAAACTAAATAAAGTACGTAGTGATGAGAATCATCCAAATAACAAAAAAAAAGTTAAATCAATTCACAGCCGACAAAAATAAAAGGGGGATTCGACCACTCAAATCATGTAAAATACTTTGCAAGTTCTGAATATTTTTTTAGAATATTTTCTAATGTTTTAGTAGAAAAATATATATTTAATTGAAAATAGGTTATTTCCTATCAAATAGACAAATATTAAAATGAAATATCTATGTAAACTGAGAGAGATCTACTAAGTGTGGGAGAGGAAGTTGTAGTTTTTAGATAAAATTAAAAGAGAAAATGATTTTCACCAACTTATTTATGATGCTTTAATAAATTTATTCCAATTTTATGTCATGCTTCAAAGATAATTAAAGGTATCCTTCTATACAAAGTCATTTTTGATAGGAAGCTTTTATTTTTCAAAGTAAACTTTTTTAACAAGAATTTGA
The DNA here is from genome assembly GCF_001406875.1 of Solanum pennellii. Classification (NCBI taxonomy): domain Eukaryota; kingdom Viridiplantae; phylum Streptophyta; class Magnoliopsida; order Solanales; family Solanaceae; genus Solanum; species Solanum pennellii. The sequence goes on from NC_028642.1 coordinate 55,809,427, forward strand.
ATTAATCAAACCTCATAATATGTACCAGCTAGCAGATGACAATAATAATAAAATAAAAAAGTCACACTTCACGAAATAGATCGCCAACTGATCATGGTTGAGCACAACTGGTCACGGCTAGCACTCCTTTGGGATCGAAGTCATTATGTTGTCATGACACTTTAATTACGAAGTTTATTGTTGATCAATAATATTATGAACCAAATGGGAGATCGAGACTCATTCAAAAGATTAGTCAATTATTTAACCAATAAACTCAATAGTATTTCTCTTCTTAGCATTACGAGACAATTGACGCATAACAAACATTTAGTTATACCAAATTAACAACATGAACATGTATAAGCTTAAAGGAGTTAAATGAGTATCATTTCATTTTAATGACACTTTACAAATGACCATAATATAGTCTATAAATCTCAAATTCTCAATTCACATCAAAGAATCCTTCATAAACCTTGGAATCCTAAATTCCAAACATTTTCATATCCCTCTCCTTTTCTCCCCTCTATATTTTTTCTTTTAACGTAACGGGAACGCAGATCTTTATCCCTATCTTTCTGATAGACTCTGGTCTCAAATACTCTTTATCAAATAATCATTGATATTGAACCCAACGGGGACAAAAAGCTTCTCACGTTCCCACCTAACACGATCCGCTTTATATAAATAAGGAAAATTTGTAACACTCCAAAAACATTTTGTACATTTGGATCTCACATTATAAGCCCAAAAGAATCCATGGGTACGAGGATTAATGTACAAATAACACCATCTCATAGGGAAAGCAATTTGTGAGATGTTAAATTTGTAATTATCACCTGGAGATAGCTTTGTTAAGGCATTAATTGTATCGAAATCTCTGCACATGTAATAGATTGAGAAATTGTTGTCGTTGGCTAATGTTACCTCAATTGTGGGAAACATTTTATTTACGAAACTTGTTTGTTGTTCAGCAGCATCTGAATATTGAGGTGAAGAAAGAAATATTATTAAAACAATTACGAAGAAAAAAGGACAACAATTTGTCATGTTTATTGCCATGATTATGGATTTTTTTAAAAAAAATAATCATGGCAATTGTTTAGGTTAATTTTGGATTAAGGGATTATAAGGGTTTGTGATTATGGAAATTAATGGTTTTCCTATGTTTTCGGAATTTGAGGAAAGATATTTTTAGAGGGGTGAGTTTGTGAAAAATAAGAAAAAAGAAAAAGAAAGAAAATCTATAAAAAGAAATAGGTTGAACCTAAAATTACCTTTTCCTTTTCTTATGTATTCGTATTGGATTTGATTGATTTAAATTGGGAAATTTTCACATAAAGCTACTTAAAAATAATTGATTTAAATTTGCATCATGTAAGCTTATTTAAGAGGAAAACATTCCTAATATACTTTATTTTTTCCATATGAGCTCAAAACCAATATCTCTCATTAAGAGTGAAGGGGTCGGATACATCTTACCTTAACTCTTTTGGTGATCCGTAATTAATTACTTATTTAAAAAGAGAGTCTCTTTTAATGGAAAAATACCATTCTTGATGTTTTTAATTCTTTTGCTTAAGAAATATGTTGTATTTGGATATTTTTAAATATATTTATATGGAATGACAATATAATTTTAACATTGCATAATTTAATCGATCAATAATTCTGAAAAATTGCAAATATTCATACAGAGGATCAAAAGACAAAAGTGGACGGTACATTTACAAAAAATTTAAAGTTAAATATACTTAATGAAATACTAAAAAAAAAAGATAACTAAAATTTACGTAGGAACTAAAAGTACTATATATAAACCCCTCTTTTGATTTTTACATTCCCTGTTTTGCAATTAGAAATGTTTTTAAAAGGAAAGGTTAAATCCCAAATTTTCCTTTATATCCTCTAGTTAGGAATAATTCAAATAATTATAGGTTAGTGCTAATCCCAATTATTTAGTATAGTAATAGATACCATTAACAAATAGGCAAGAACTTATCTTCACTGATCCATGATATAAACAAAAAGTTAAAGCCAAATCTTGATCAGCCTAAATTTCATCCTCTAAGCTTTTCTTCTTCTAATTACTTTAGCTATATTAATACCACTATACAAGTGGTCATCATTTTTAGTGAAAATGAACACTATTGGATAAGCACCATGTATATGTACTATATAATTATTAGCTTACTCATATATATAAATTAATCGTGTAAAGAAAATTTATATTATCAGGTCATTTTTTTATCTATGGTACCATATAATTATTTACTTTGTCTCAATATTACAAATCATACTTATTTCTGTCATTTTTCTCTTATAACATGAAGTAGATTAAATCATGAATAATCACGTAACAAATTTTACAATTCACAAGGAAGAAAAGCACTTGTTGGTGGACACACTTCTCTTTTCTTTTTCTTTTATATTTTTCAATTAGTGTCTGATTAAATTCAAATTTTTACATTGTCAAATCCATTTTAAAAGACAGCATTTCTAATATGATTTTTTATTATTTCTAAGAGTTCGAACTTTGAGATATTTAGCTAAGCGTGGAGGACTAGTAATTTCATAGTGATGTAGCTTAAAGTTTATTAGTATTTTATTGTTTTCTCCTTTTTATCATGGCTTATGGATAATCCACTATATATTGGCTTTTAACTTAATTATTTTTTCTAGTTGGTAACAAAAATGCATGCATCTCTAAAAGATACTACTGTCTTTGTCCCGTTTTATGAAAGAGTTTAACTCGATTTAGAGTTTAAGAAAAAAATAAAAAATTTAAAAATTGTGATTCAAAATAAATGATAGAAATTTGTATGGTTATAAATTATTTCATTAATACTGAAATATATATTTTATAATCAAATTATTACTTAATATAGAAATGTATCATTCTTTTAAAAATTGACTTTAAAAAAAGTAAGTTATATAAATTGAGACAAGACAAAAAGTAATAGAGTAGTTGTTTTTTCAACATTAACCACTATTTTCTCTTGTTAGCTAATAATGCAAGCAGCTGCAATATCATTGTCTTGTCCAAATAATCTAGAAAAAAAGTTACTCTCTATGTTTCACGAATAACGATCTAATTTGATTTAACACGGAATTTAAAAAATAAAGAAGATTTTTGATCATGTGATCTTAAATTATAGTTATGTCAAATCTATAAAATTAGCCTTTAATCTTATGACCTTAACATGCCATGTGGAGATATTACAAAAAAAAAAGAGATCATTTTTTAAAAACAGATTAAAAAGGAAAGAAAGTCATTCTTTTTTAAACGGAGTAAGTACAAAATAAGACTGATTTATCTCTAGTTAAATTGGCCATTTGCATGAAAAAGAGACTTCTACTTGTGTATAGTATACATTATTTCAAGAACTTTAACATTATTTAAGTGTAACTTGATATCACAATGTCTGGGATTTTCACATTATAAATAAGGAATAAGATAAAAATATCTCAAGCAACACTAATATAATTCAAGTCTTCCAAAAAAAAAAAATGGCTACTTCACATTGGTTTATGTTTTTCTTGTTAAGTGTCTTGTCTTCTACTTGTAATTCTGTACCATTTGTGGGTTCTAATCAACTCAAGTTTTGGAAAGAAAATGTTGTCAATGAAATGCCTCCATCTCTTGTTTCTAAATTATCTCCAATGAACATGATTAACTCTCAATATTACACTTCATTAGTGTCCAAAAAGGCATTTTCTTTTGATACTCAAAGTTGTTTGCTTGCTGATATATTTTGCACTTCTGAGACTAATGCCCACACATCCAAAATCACCAATCTAGATTCTAAGATATTCTACACAACCAGAACCCCTGATCAAGCTAAATTCTATGCTAAACTCCCAAATCAAGCCAAAGTTTATCCCTCCAAAATTCCTAATCAAGCTAAGGTCTACACAACCAAAATCCCCAATCTAGATTCTAAGATATTCTACGCGACCAGCACACCTGATCAAGCCAAGGTCTATCCAGCTAATCTTCCCGAACAAGCTAAGGTCTATACATCAAAAATATATGCAACTTCACACTCTCATAGTCATCATCTTGGAGAAGTCTCTTTCTTCAGAGTCTCTACCCTCAAACCTGGAAACACAGTCCATCTAGACAACTTAGTGAACCCGTTCCCTCATCGCTCATTTCTTCCATCACAAATTGCCTCAAAGATCTCCATTAACTCAAACCATCTCCAACACTTATTCCCTCAAACTTTCACTTCACCATACACAAAAGATACCACAAAAACTACCATCCTCAATTGCAATGCACCTACTCTAAAAGGAGAAGTTAAAACATGCGCGAAATCCTTAGAAGAAATGATAGAGTTCTCAAAGAGTACCTTGAAAAAAAATCACCTAATTTCATTGACAACAGAAAGCATACAAGGGTCAGGACAGAAACTAAAAATTGAGAAATTTCATAAAATCAATTCCCAAAGGAGTGTCTCATGCCATGAGATATTCCTTCCTTTTGCTACATACTTTTGTCATTTGCTATCTTCAACTAATATTTACGCGGTGGAGCTAGTTGATTTAAACACTAATGTTCATGTTAATAAAGCTATGGTTGTTTGTCATATGGATACTTCCTCATGGCCAGCTGATCATCCAGTTTTCAAAAAATTGAATTTTTCACCTGGAAAAGGAGAGGTTTGTCATTGGATGTCACAAGCTGATCTTGTTTGGGTTGGAGATGATGCACATGCATAAAAAAAAATTAAAAAAAGAGTCTACTTATGCATTTTAATTAAGCTTTGAGTGTAATTGTAAAAATGGATTGTCTTTTTTCTTGTTTCTCTGTTCTAGGAATAGTAAGGTATTGTAATTATGGGGAAAAAAAAAGTCCAAATCCTTACTTTCCCTTTCTTGTGTGAAGTGTGTATTGTGATGGTTTTTATTAGAAAATGATATTCCCTTTGGTCTTTTTATGTGTATTTTAATAACTTTCAGTTAATACTCCTATTCTGCTCGGATTTGAGTACGGGTGTCGATCAAGAGATCGAATTCTTTATAATCTAGTTTTTAAGATTCAGGAATATGAACATCGGTGTGGGTACTCATCTATATCTAAAAATAGAGTTATAAAACTAAATTGTGAGATATTTTGTGGAGAACTTGAGGAGAATCCCGCGAGGAGATTAGAGAAAAAAGAGTGACATGGAAATTTTTATATAAAAGGTATCTCATTTTCTTCAATTTCATCTTAGCTTTTGTATTGATTACAGAAAATATTGAAACTGTTTAGACTTTTGCCCCCATTGATTTTGGTCAAAGTACCCAAAATTGATTGACCAAATTAAACACAGATCTCACACCTACACCCATGTTGTGTCGACACGGGTGCGACACAATCCAAGCAACTTAGCTGCTATTACATTTAAGTTTTCTGCAAAAGCAATACAATAAAAAATTATTTGATATTTATTATATTTTGATATATCATATTAGAGGCAATGGTGGATCTACATGGAGTTGAAAGTGTTTATCCGAACTCTTGAATCGAAAAATTATACAATGATATAGAATCAAATGTATATTTTATGTCCATATATTCAATATTGAACCCCTCAACACAAGTAAGGGCTTGGGCCGTTATAGGGGTTCAGAAACTAGTAGGCGCGTGGATTCAGATATGGCTAGCAACATTTTTCAATGTTTTAGCTTGAAATTTGCTACAAACTATTTGTCAGCACTATTTAACATGTTATCTTAACCTCTCAATAAAAATCCGAACTCCGCCACCCTCTTAAAGAAAAAAAGATATTTCGAGGGACATGATACTCAATTTTCTCTTGTCGATAATCTTATAACCTCATATAAAAATGCCTAAATAAGCTAAACTTCACACGTATGAAGTTATTTTAAAGTGTTTAAAGTGCAAGAAATTGAAATTTTGGCTATATTTTAAATACTCGCCCGGATATGGATATCCTATTATGGGCCGGATAAGGGTGTATCTGACCCATGAGAAATTCGGGTAAAACTTCTGATAGCACCAAAATATCTGAAGCAGGGAGAAGAAGCACAAAATTGACTTACAGCTATGGGGCTCTCAGCTTCTAAGAGAGTTAGCAATTCACTCCAAAATTCATCCGAATTCAACTCGGCATGTGATTCAGTCTATGATGATTGTCTCTCCCTATCACAGCACGCTTTCGCCGGAGTGAAACCCTACCAGCTTTTCTCCGCCGTGGAACGCCTGCACGCTTCTCTCTCTCCCTCCGTCCCTCTCATAAACAATTGGGTTAAATCGCCTCCGACCCGATTACAGGTCGATAAGGCCTTCAAAATCGTGTCAACGCGCCGATCCGGCGAAAAGGAGAGTGAAATTGTGCTTGGGAACAAGGAATTCAAGGAGTTCTCAGTGGAGGTATTTTCGGACGCTGTCGTTTCGTGTGCAGGGAAAGAGCTTCTAAAGCGGGTTCCGCTTGGTGCTTTGGGGATTGCTGGCGTTGGTGCGGTGGTGAAGCCTGGGAAAGAATTAATTGCGGCGGCGATTGGTGCTTACGCGCTCGGTGTTGCAACTTCGGTATACGTCAGCTTGGCTTAAACGTATGCTTTTTTTTTTAATTACAAAAATGGATAAAAGTTTTTTACAAGTTTGGTTAATCCAAAAAGTACAAATTAGTCATGTTTTAAATTATTGTAACCCCTAATAAGAGACTGAAAGCAAGTAGAATAATTGTAATTAGATGATTAACAGTCTTTATCTACATTTATATAATTTGTATAAATTATTTTTCTAAAAAAAAAAAAAAAAACAGATTTGCTAAAGTGTTTGCTTAACATTGCCACGTAGTGTCATGTTTTTAATTTTTACTCTCATTTGTTGATTCATAGCTCTGGTATTTAGGGCTATTCAAAATCAAATTAAAATTGATAATTTGAAACCAAAATAAATATTGGTTTAGCGGATCTTCTTGATAAGGCTTTGACTATTTTAGTATTGATAATCAAATTAAAATTGATAATTTGAAACCAAAAAAAAATATTGGTTTAGCGGATCTTCTTGATAAGGCTTTGACTATTTTAGTATTGACTTATCGGTGCTTAACGAGTTAATTGATAATTTAATAGCAAATTAATAAATTATAGTTTAATTATTTGGTATATAAAGTTCTTAACTTAAAATTTAATTTCATAACTTTTATTTTTGGTTGTTGCAAACTTTCGATTATTGCACAATGTCAATGTTTATTTTGAGCAAAATTTAATATATGTACTCATGTGCATGGCTATTTGGTTTGTCATCTTGTTTTTAAGAAATTTCAAGATTTTTTTTAGTGTTATAGCGATTCACTCAATAACGATCAATAATAACACCGATAATGAATAAGTATGTATCTTAATGATTTTGACATATATAAATTGATAATCAAGAAGTTATACCGATAAACACTAAAAAAAAAAAATCAAACCTATCGCTACACATATCCATAGTAATGCATGATAGTGACCATAAATTAGTTGAGTTTACCTTACTTGCGCTTAAATATCTCTTTATTTTGATACGTATATATCGATATTTATATGATAGTAAATCCAATTATCTATTTTATAGTATGTAGTTGAGATTAGAGGGCTATACATCATTTTCTCTAAATATCGAACGATTGAATTTGTATCGTCTTTTTTTCATCCCAATTTAACACGTGAAATCAAAGGAGGGGTTAGAAGGATCTGGATTAATAATGCAAAAGATAATATATAGTGTGTTGGGATAATTTAGAACCACATAAATTGGATCATCTGGACCATGAAAAACAATAATTCAAGAATGATCTTGATCGTTTATAGCCAATGTACTAAGTATGAAAAACACCAATATTGAAAGTGAAAGTGACACTTTAATGCACCAATCTCAATTCTTCACTTGTCACCCCACAAAAACAACAATAATTTGAACTCCCAACCTCCCAATTTATTGTTGTGTTAAAGTTGATGTGAATAAAAAAATAAAGAAAAAAAATAAATGGTACATAAAAATTAAATTTTATAATTTTATCGATTATGAATTTATAATATGTATATCAATTTTGAAATAACAATATTATATTTCGAACAGACATTTTTCACGAACTCCAAATTGCGGCTATATAAATATAGAGGCATTGCCTTAACTTTGATTATTTAATCTTTTACACTTCTTTCTTCTCTATATAATTCTACAAATAAAAATTGATTGGGAGAAACAAATTCACTCTTCAAATACACAATAAATTATATGGGCTTAAAATATTTTTTTATTTCTTCTATATCACATAAAATACTTCGATATAGTTATCTATTCTATTTTATGTTTTTTTCTAAAAAAAAAATAATTAAAATAGAAATGGAATTACAATATGGTTATTTTAACCTGAATTTGTGTCTTTCCTCGACTAATTAAAATAAAATTTAGTCCTCCTTGATGAAACTTTTCCATTTGAGGTTTTAGTAGTAAAGTCCGCAGCAGATTTGGGTGGTATTAACTTAAAAAGGAAAAATAATGATAATTAATAATACAATTAAGAATAAGATAATATTAGCACAATAATAATGATAATAGAAGATGTAGAATTGTAGATGCTCCATAAAAGGACGTTGCTCTAATATTTAGAAGAAAGAAAACACTTTATTACCTACATATCGATCTATCATAAAAGCTAGACGTTCATGCTTTTCTATTTAGAGTTATATTATCGTTAAATTAAAACACGTCATATCATATTTAATCACGTCTCTCATTATTTTCTCGATTTGCCTTTACTTCATCTTTAATCTAACACGGTCAACTCTTACACCCTCATCGAACCACATGTACACTTTTCCTCTTAACATGTTCAAATCATTTCAGTCTCAATTCTTGCATCTTGCCCATAATAAAAACTACTGCCACATGCCCCATATATCTCAATTCATAATCTTATCTCTTATCAATCTATGCATCCTTATCTCTCAAAACGTGTAATTTTAACTGATCAAAAACATAATTGATCTAATAATTCCTTTATAAAAACAAATTTTAAAATCTCGATAACACATTCTTATCACCCCACTCCAACGAACAATAAGTTAAACGTCATCTCAAATGTTGGGTTCTAAAGGTGTAAACAGGAAATGAAGAGTCCGCTAAAGGGTTAATTATGCCTTTGCCGAAAGACTGTAACCTTAATGAACAATTATGTCTTTTCTAAAGCATATGTCTTTTCCAAAGCATTCTTACCGTTTGAAAGGTTGTACCTTTTACAAAGGGTTGTGGCCTTTTTGAAAGGTATGTTATTTTCAAAGAGTTGTGACCTCTATCCTTTGTTGACTATAAATAGAGAGGTTTTCTCTCATTTTTCTGCATCGAATTCTTCCCTCTTCTTGAATACATTTCTTACAAAATAAAATCGATCGATCGTGTCGGTGCGTGAATCGTTGCTGTCATTTTGAGTTCGTTGAAATTTTTGAAGTTTGAGGCACCACTACTTCTTTAATGGTTAATCCGTTTTATCTCGGGAGAAATTAATATGCAACATCGGATACTTGAGAGGATTAAATTTCTCAAAGACACACAGCGGGTTCGGTGGACTTGAATAGTTTTTTGTATTTTTCTTTTTAACTTTTATTATTTTTAATTTGCTACTCAGAATGCAGGAGATAACATCAAATCTATAAACTTCAAATCCTCTATCCGCTTCCGACTCCAAAAATATCATTGATATATTGAGGTAGATGCGTGTGAATCTGGTATTTCAAACCCCCACCAACAGCCATCGTCCACGAAAGGGGAGTAGAAATAAATAATGCCCAAATATTCATAGCCACTAATATTAACGGCAACCCAGCAGCCACACAAAAGGGAAGAAAGTGGAGCCCTGCTAATACTGTGCTGTCTCAATACTCATCAAGTATTTTATACGCAAATCTTATTCTCTTATCCACACAAATCTCCCTCTTCCACTCATTTCATTGTCTATATTCTTCTTCTTTTCCACTTTCTCCTCCCATTTTTCCCATTACAAACACTACATTTTTCTGTTTTTGATTGAAAGTTTTCATTTTTAGTATTTTGGACTAAATCACCTGCTTTGGGTTTTCTTGATTTTTGCAGGGTTTTTCTTTTTTGTCTGACTGACCCTTTTGGCATATAAGAATTTGGGTATTTTTTCAAATCTTGAAAAGTTCTGAGTTCTCTTCATAAAAAGCTTCAAGACACTATTTTTTCAATTTTTCTTGTGTGAAACTCAAAAGGGTATGTCTTGAAGTTAGTGTTAGGAGGCAAAGAGTTGAGTAATAAAAGATTAAAAGATGAAGATACAGTGTGATGTGTGTGAGAAAGCTCAAGCTACTGTGATTTGCTGTGCTGATGAGGCTGCTTTGTGTGCAAAATGTGATATTGAAGTTCATGCTGCTAATAAATTAGCAAGTAAGCACCAAAGGCTTCATCTTCAGTGCCTATCTAACAAGCTTCCTCCTTGTGATATTTGCCAAGTAAGGGAACTTTTTTTTTTGTTGCCCTGTTCATGGAATAATTTGTTTTTTGTCTAAAGTTAACATGTGATGTTCCTTTTGATTAGACTCTGATTAGATTATTAATAATACCATTTCACATATAGTTAATTTTGTATTTCTATGTTTAGTATTTATCACTCTCTTTCTTTCAATTCGTTTGTCTTCTTACCTTTTTAGCTCCTGATCTTCAATTCCAACATGTGACATCTTTTGAGGTCATAGTATTTAAAGGGTGTAATGTTGATCTCAAGTTTAAGACCACTTGAGTCTCTGACCACTTTCTTAAACTTCTTGATCTTTCAACCCGAAACACAAAATGAAAGCAGAGGGAGCAAAGGCGGATCTAGGATTTTAATCGTAGAAAAAGGGTGCACCACAAAAATAATGTGTTAAGTGGGAATTGATCCCGAGTTCTCTATTCGAATAACTTAGCATTCAACCAACTAAGTGCACCATTAGCTTTACAAAATATATACCTAAAATATCTAGTTTCACAGAGAGACCATGGATTTACGCGCCCCAAAATTAGCATATAAATTTGCCACTGAGAGGGAGTATGATAATAAAGTTCTTGCTTTTCTAGCTAAAGATATAGGGGAGAGGGAGGAATGGAGGCTTACCAGACTGCGCATCTTAAACCTCATGTCATAACCAGTAAGAACCTCAAACAAGAAAGAAGTTATAGGTGTAGATAGGGCATAGTGAAAATGATTTCATGGATATGGGATAGTTTCAGAGGGCTATGGTTCAACATCAAAGGTAGTACAACATTGAATGTATGGTACGCGGACGTCACAAGTTTTACCTTGATGGGAAACTATGCCTAGTGTTGTAGTGGAGAAAGTAGATGTGTGGACTTGTTAACCACCGAGTTTCAAAGTTGGAATCAAAAGGTTTCTTTTGTGATGGTATCAACCCTTTCGAAGACCCGAAACCTCAAAGAAGTTTCATGTCTATATTATTGCACATAGAATTTTTACCTTATAGTTGAATTGGAATATGCATATGTAAGTCAAATGATAATTAAAAGTGATTTTTCTGAACATGGTTATATCTGTCAAAATGATGTAAACATACCTGAGAAAAAAGATTGGAAGTTAAAGATCAATGTCTTTTCCAGAAATTCTCTGACCATCTTTGTGAGACTTTTATATTTGCTTGCATTTAACTTGAACTATTATGTATGCAGGATAAAGCAGCCTTCATCTTCTGTGTTGAGGATAGAGCTCTCTTTTGCAAGGACTGTGACGAAGCAATTCATTCAGCCAGCAGCCTCGCTAAGAACCACCAACGCTTCTTAGCCACTGGAATCCGTGTAGCCTTGAGCTCAAGCTGTAATAAGGAATCAGTAAAAAACCAACTACAGCCACAACCACCTCAGCAGAATTCCCAACAAGTTGGCTTGAAAATGCCTCCACAGCAATTGTCCGGTATAACATCACCATCTTGGCCTGTCGATGATTTACTAGGATTTCCAGATTATGAGTCGAGTGACAAGGTAATACAAACTTATTCCTTTCATTTTGCAAGTATCCTATATTTTCTACCACTTGGGTTGGTGGCTGGCGGATTGACGTATAGAGGACTTCTCTAGATGAGAAGCTATCGATTTTCTTGGTAATGCAGCTTATGCATAGCATTGAACTTGAATTTGAAACACTCAAATATGCAAAACGACTTCCTTAGATTCCTCGATACATAGAGAGACATTTTATAACACCATTACATGTATATATGAAGTTGACCTTGGGTTCAGTCTAATATGTGAAAATGTGGTGACCCTTGATTCAGTATATTACGGTGTCATTGTCTATTCATCTAATATGTAATGAATAACCTATATATTGGTTGTTTCAATCTAATACAGAAGGATCTACTTGAGCTTGGTGAATTTGAGTGGTTAGGAGGCATTGATCTCTTTGGTGAACAAACAGCAGCTGAAGTGCCCGAGCTATCAGTACCTCAGTCGAGCAATACAAATATTTACAGGACAACCAAATATCAAATGCCTTACAAGAAGCCCAGAATTGAAATCCCAGATGATGATGAGTATTTTACTGTCCCCGATCTTGGTTGAACTCCAACTTCAAGAAGTTTTCAATTAAAATGTGCATGTGTGCTTGTGTGTAGTACTTAATCAGTGCTCTCATACTATCAACAGATATGTTCAGTAAGTAGAAAAAGTATTGTTCTGCTTAAGATACTCCTTATCTTGCTTACTTTCGCAGTGCGCTCATATTGTCAACAGACATGTTCAGTAAGTAGAGGAAACACTATTCTGCTTAAGATATCCTTTATCTTGCTTACTTTTCGCCTCTTTGGTAGAATTGCATCAATTTCTTCTTCTTATAGCAATTTAAAAACATATTGATGCATTCTTGGACATGCTATGCATATTGCTACAAAGTAAAATCTGGTTTTGTTACAAGAACTACTCCACAGTTGTGATTTTACCTTGTAGACTCTGACCTAGGAACAAATATTAATTTTGCGCTGGTTATGCTATATTTTTGCAACATTCATGTTCCAAGCGCCAGTTTTCCTGGGAGCCTCTTGCAATCCTTCATCAGTTACTGCACTTAACAGTTGAAGCTATGATCGAACTCATGAACTCTTGGGCAAAATTCCCAACTTTACTAGGATTTGATGACAAATAAAATAGGTGAAAACTATGTCTCCTAGAATATAGAATTGGATAATGAAATATACTAATATAATGATGTAAAGGAGAAGTTAAAAGGAAGATACATATGAAGAAAGCTTAGTTTATTAAGTGCCTTGATGGACATTCATCACAACAAAACATTAAAATCCAAAACTGAAAAGGCTTCCTACTAGCTTCAAAGTTAAAAAAAACTCATAAAGGGGGGGAAATATATGAAGATGGAAAAAAGAAAAAAGATAACATGATGTTTCTATGCTCCTCCCTTAAGCAAAGTGAGGGCTTCAGATGCAGTAGGCAAAGCTGGGATTGCTCCTTTCTTGGTTGTAGTGATGGCTCCACATGCACATGAAAACCTAAGTACTTCCTTCAACCTTGCTTCATCCTGCAATTTTTTTTTTACACAAATTAGTGTATTATACTGACACGTTATCGCTTAAATTAGTTCCAAGAAAAGGTGTAATTATTTTACCTCGAGAATGGTTTGATCATCAACAATCTTGGTTAGAAGGGCACCAACAAAAGAATCACCAGCTCCAGTGGTGTCAACAGTCTTCACATGGAATCCTCCAACGGTTCCATGGAATTTCTACACCCCAAAAAAGAACCAAGTCAGATCAAATTATCAAAACCTATTACACAATATTCTCTATTCTAATTTAAAAAATAAACGCCCTTATTAGGCATGAGGGGACACACTAATTAGTAGCACGGCGAAAAGATAATGTAGGTCCTCCTTTGCTTACTTTAATTACAAATTAAACAACAATGGTTCGTCTAAGTTCTTCTTACCTACCACTTTACAGCTATCTACTAGAGAATTCAATATTAAGCAATTAAATAAAATATGATCAATTACGACCCTGATAGTATAAAAATTATTTAAAAACGAAATACCAAAAGATAGAATATACCTTGGTGTAGTAATTGCAACCCTTTTCACCAAGAGTGACCAAGAGTAGCTTCAAGTTAGGATGCCACAAGGACATGGCGGATTCATCATCAATCTTGTTGCTTCCAGTGAGGAATTCGAGCTCCACATCGCTGACCTTGATCACATCAGCAGAGTCCCATATGCTCTTGATTTGCTTCTTGGCTTCTTCTGCTGAAGGCCACAACGGCAAACGAAGGTTTGGGTCATAAGAGAGCAATGCCCCTGCCTCCTTTGCTACTTCCATTGCCTTCATATGTGCTGCTCTACATGGCTCCACGATCAAACTAATTGATCCATAGTGGAAAACCTTAGCCTATATACACAAAAATTCACAAATTAAACTATAATCCATACAAAAATTAATTAGTTTGTGAGCTACAATTAATGACTGACTCCATGATAATGACACCTGACATGAATTTAACTGTACTTCCCCACCTACCCCTTTTGGCTCCACTCTTTGCTCTAAGATTTCGATACACTCTATACTATTCCTCCTAGTATGTATCGTCATTATACACTTTTTCGCGTGACAGTGACAAAGTTAAAATTTTCACTTGATTCAAAATATGAAAAGATAAATACACAAACTAGCCACAAGCCACAGAGTAGACTCGACATCTATTATATAAAACTAATTTGAATGCAAACAAATCAATTTGGTTTTGTAGCAAATATCATGTGAACTAAAAATCTACTGCAAGTGGGAACAAAAGAGAAAGAGACAAAGCATAGGTCTTTGAGATTTCAACACCTGAAAGGCAGGAAAAGTTGTGTTAAGCTAACAGACAACACTCCCCCACTCTTCAAGAAAAATCCGTGTCACTTACACCTTCATCTTAATTGCATGCAACACAATAATTCCTAATTTTATCTCTAACTGAATTCCTAATTGACAAAATTCTAGCTGTCTCTCTTTAAACAAACAAAATTTTAAAAGTGGATAGGGATCACCTTTTACTTACAAAAGCGAAATCGCTATTGAAATGGATGTGTGGACATACTAAGGCGATTCCGGATTGGATCCAAAAAATGATACGTTGTTAATTAGAAAAATGACAGTAAAGTCAAAAAAAAAAAAAAAAAAAGAGGACACCAAACCAACACACCTAAAAATAAAAATAAGTTTTACGTCTTTTTCAATTTATTAATTAATTACTACAGTTGAGTCAAAAACAGACAACAACAAACTCACCAGCTTCTTCGTGATCACAAAACAACGAAATTGCACGTGAGAAACACGCACAGATCATCAAATCCAATGCGAGTTGGGGAAAAAAAACAGATTAAATAACTTACAGATCTAATAAGATCAAGATTCAACTCAGCGGGCGTGAGCAACATATCGGCACTGGGATTTCTGTAAAACATAAACTCACGCTCTCCGTCGGCGCGTAGAGTCACGAACGCCAAAGCCGTCCTGGCGCCCTTGTCAAAATTAATTCCTTCGGCTTTTACGCCGTTCGTTTTCAGAATCCCGGCGAGCATGTGACCGAACTCATCGTCGCCGAGTTTCCCGACGAACGCCGACTTCCCTCCGAGCCTCGTCACCGCGATAGCGACGTTCGCCGGTGCACCGCCGGGAGCTTTCAAAAATCCGGGAGCCTCGGCAAGGGATACGCCGGAGACTGTCGGAACGAAATCGATCAACATCTCACCGAAACTGACGATCAAACCAGAAGAAGAAGCACCGTTAACTGCCATGGCGACGATGAATAGAGAAAATATATGTATCTATAGGTGTATCTATAGATTTTTATATAGTATAACAGAGAGAAGAAGAGGAGGAGGATAAGTGAAAATTATAAGGAGCTTTATATAGAAGGTGGTTGAAGAGTTCTATGAAGAAGAGAAAACTATTTAATTACGCACAGAGATTTATTTTATTTTATTATTAAAAAAAGTATTGTAGTAGGAGTAATAATTATCCAAAAAATAAATATAATGCAACATATATATTTTAGGCTAATAGTAATTATTATTAATCTTAAATGGCACGTCACTTTTATGTGGATGTAGGACCTTTATTAACTTGATCAAAGACAAGAAAAATATCCCACAAAAAATATTGAAGATTTTAGAAAAAATAGATAAATATTTTATACGATTTTTTAGTAAATTAGTGCTAAAAAATAAAATAAAAGGGGATAGAAGAAAAATCTAGAAGAATTTTGTTGCTAATTTTTATTTTGTTGACTTGTTATTAGTTAATGGTAAAAGTTATGCTAAATAATCTCCTAATTATTCAACTAATAACTAATCTTCTAGGATCTAGGTGTTAAATCCTTCTAAAAGTTGAACAATTTGAAGTCTAATTAATAATTAATTGACTAGATCATTGATGGTTTAGTTATTTTTGGTTTTAATTATATATTGTTTTGATTTTTTATTAATTAATTGAGTTTTTTTTAGTATAATTGTGAAAGTATAATTAGTGAAAAGATAAAAGTATGAATTTCAGTGGGAGTGAACATTGGGACAAAAGACCGGTAAAGAATCTATTTGGTAGAAGAAGGATTAGTAATTAATACAAATGGGATTAGGATTCAACTAAGTTAACAATTAGTACTCCTTATCCTATTTCAATTGTGGCTTTGAGTTTTCTTAATCTCATTAAAAATAATTAAAAGTTGTTGGTGAAGTAGCGAAATTATTGTTTTAAAATTAGTCATAAGTTCGAGTAAGATACAGTCTTTTACAAAAATATAAAGTATAGTTGTGTATAGTAGATTGTTTTAATTCGAATTTCCTCCTGAATGTAGCACAAAATGAAAAGTTTAATACGTCATATTGCTTTTTAATAATAATAACTACGTGATACAACTTATTTAAATTATTCTATTATCACCATATTTACTAATTTTAATCCTGAATTCCTAAAACAATAATAATTTCTAGATAATTTTTAATATTATTATAGAGATAAATGTTTTGAAAAAAAATTAAAATTACTTGGAAAATCTAGTTTGTTTAGAATTTGATATTTTTTAATTTATTTAATTTATCTCTAAAAAAGGTTGTAGTAAAAATTATATATATTTAAAATTTCTAGCCTAAGTATATTTGAGTTAAAATTATATAGAAAAAATATTTTTAATTTTATAGTCAAAGTATATCTGATTTATACAATTATAAGTAGAGGTATTTTTAGTAACTTTTAATGTGAAAAAAGAGTGGAAATTATACTTTTCTCTTTTCTTTTTTTAATTGTTATCATTTTTAATTTTTAGAGTCAAACGATAAAAATTTTAATTAATATTTTATGATGTTATCTTTTTATTGTGATTTTTCTTGTCATAAAAAAATAAAAAAATAAAAATATATATATATATATGAACATTTTGATTTAATATAAATAATAAGTTAATTCATTTTTTTATAATAAATGTTTAAACCAAATTTCTCTTTATAAAATAATTTTAACATTAAAATTATATTAATACTTATCATTTATCGTAATTTAATTTTCAAAAGCATTTTTTTAAAAGAAAACTACACTAAGCACAATTTTCTTATTAAGATATTTTCAAATAAATTAGTTTAATACAAATTACTTTTTAAAAAAAAAAAACATATTTCTTACAATTTAAAAATGTGTTTATGAAATTCTTTTTAGCATAGCAATGCAAACAGACTCTTAATATAAGGGTTTTTATATATGGGCTAGCAGTCTAGTAGCACTAATAAGTCTCTAACTAATAAACTAAAAGTAACATTTATTTTTGTAACTCATTAGTATCTAATTACTTGTTCATTTTTAAATTGACACTAAGAAAATAAATATTAATACAGTGATTTTATTATTTTATTCCTATAAATTGTGAGGTAAATAAATTAAAAATTTAAAATTATAAAAGTGTTCTACCTTTTCCAGAGTAATTAATTGAAGTTATAACAAATATTTTTTTTATTATTTCTTGATTTATCAAAATGAACAAATAATTAAAAATAAAAAAATATATATTAGATAAGACATGGCACATCTTCGTATCAAATACCTTAACCATGCTAAAATTTTGATTATTAAAAACGTTATGTATATATTTTTATTTTTTATTTGATAGAACATAATTTTCAAGCACCGCCCACTTCGCCAAACAAATAAAAACTAAGAGTTGAAATTCAAGAAAAGGAAATTATTGTTTATTAAATAAATAAATATCAGGTGATAATATTATAAAGAACACGAGTGGTTTTCAAAGATTCTGTTTTGGTAGGCTGGTAGTTTTTAGTTTTAATAAATTTCCACTTGTTTCAATATCTTATTTAAATAATGCCCCACTTGTATCAATGCAATATTTTTTAAAAATTTAAAATAAATGATAAATAGTTAAGTTTTGGATTTTATTAGTTAATATCTCTATTAATCTCAAATTACCTATCGTATTTTGTTTATAAAATATTTATCAAAGGCTTTTGCTATTTTATTCTTATTTAACAATATTATTATCCTTTGGAATGTGATATAATGTGGCATGTCCTATGTATTAAGTTTCGAACTAGAATTATACTTTATCTAATTGAAGTAGTTTCTATTAATCAGAATACAAATTTAATATTAATTTTATTTTAGATATTTCTTTTTATTTTATTCAATATTTTACTTTAATCTATTTAATTCGATATTATTTTATCGTATCTTTTATAACTGTAATTTAAAATAATTTTATCCGCAAATATCAATTTTATACTTTTAATTCACGTGAATCTCATCATATGATTGTAATTTAATTTGTGGTTGAATGGGGTCTTCTTATGAAACCATCAGAGTATCCCCTTGTCTGTTCATTTATTTTAATAATTATTATAGGATTAAATAATAAATTGTTAAGTACAATTCTCTTAAAAAATATTGACACTGCAACAATACAATTCCACAAATTAGCAAGAAAATACATACAATTTATGAAATTTTAATTTCAGCTCTACTTATTTAGCAAGTTCATAATTAAATAAAAATATTATACATATATATAGATCTACATAAAATTCACTAGCTTTTAATGCTAAACTCTAATGGTAATATCTACATCCACTCATGCACATGGTAAATATATACAGATTAGTGTAAATATTAACTTAATTACAAGAAAATATTCACCCTAGTATTTATTCTTTTTTCATCGGTTCATCTCTTTTTATATTAAAGTTTAATTTTTCGATACATATGTATTGCACCATATGTACAGGGGTGGAGCTAGAAGCTCAAATACGTTTTTCTTTTTAACAGAATTTAGTATGCCTTTTCATTTACTCGAGACAGAGATTTTATTAGATAAATAAGATCAAATTCAAAGGAGTTATATGATAGCATATTGATCAGTCTATGTAGTCTCTCCCTATCTGCAACTGGAATTATATACATTTTGATATCACATGTTATTATAATAATTGTAACGTGACACGACATTGCGTTAATTTTTGCATGAAAAATATTAGCATTAGGTGGACTTAAGTAAGAAGTATTAATTAATTAAAGTTATGATGGAATAAATAGAATTGATATTATAATCGAGAAATGCAAATTTAATGCGAGAAGATTATTCATATTATGATTAAAAAAGATGCAAGTTCAATGTGAGGATATTATTCGTACTATGATTGAGAAATGCAAGTTTAACGTGAGGAGATTGTTCGTGGAAGAATTATATTAAACAATCCTACCCTACTTTTGCTCAATTTTTTTTATTCAATTAAAATTTGATCAATTTAAATAGGGAAAATGCACAAGTACCCCCTCAACCTATGCCCGAAATCCCAGAGACACACCTTTTCGGCCTACGTGTCACTAGCTAGAAAGAAAAAGCTAACCAGCGTTGGGCCCACAAGATAGTGTCACGTAGGACGAAAAGAGGTAGAAAAAAATTAATAAAATAAGTTAGGGGGTAATAGGACCTTAATATAGTATAAGTGTGTCTCTGAGATTTCGGGCATAGGTTGAGGGGTACTTGTGCATTATACCATTTAAATAAAATGAAACAATTACTTAAGTGGAGAACAAATAACTTTGTAGTAATAATTTATTATACAATTTTATAAATTTTGTTTATTTGGTAAAGACTGAATAAACAATCGGATTATTTTAATAGTTTTACAACTTATGAGATTCTTATGTTGATGAGAAAATATACTAACATAAAAATTTCATATCGCATGTTCAAACAAAACTTAATTTCATTTCATGATATCATATTATAATTTTATATTGCATGATCTAACAGACCCAAATCTAACTACAACTAATTGAAATATTTCAAATTCAAAACTCGAAAATAAAAACAATCTCTAGCAGTAGGGGTTCTTTCCTCTCATGATTCTATATACATAGTGTATGAATTCGAAAAAATTGGACGGTTTAAAAATAATAGTACTATTATTAAATAGTAATAAGAATATTTTATTAAAAAAAACGAGGTGACATATTGGCCCATTAGTTTACAAATTAATAATCAAATTTTATAGTTGGAAAGTGAAATTAAAATTAGCAATTTGCTTGCAAAGCAAAGTCAAAATCATTAGATGGGAGGGTGTCTCACCAAATCTTGTCTATTTATTTCTTTGTTTAATGATTACACAAATCCAACCAACTTTTATTCTAATTAAAGCAAGTAATTAACTCTACCTGCTCCATTATTATTTTCCACACATTTTTAATTAATTTAAATCCAACACTACCAATTTGTTCTCATAACAATTAAGCATAATAATTTCCGTACCTTTTTTTTAAAAAAAGAAAATAATAATTTTGTGAAAAAAAACAATCTTCTTTTAAGTTTTAATTTACATGAAATAGTTCGAAATTCAAAAATATAACAAATAAAAAAATCGATGTGTTTTATTCATGTCCTTTAAATATTTCGAACTGCTAATTACTGAAAATTTTCATGAATATATGGAAATATAAAGAGAGTAGTAACTTCTTAAAGTTAAAGCAAAAAATATTAATTACTCTATACATATTCTTGTGTTATGTCTTACTTTGGAATTCCAAATATTTAACTGAAGACCAAGGAAATTGTACTATTCTTGTATATTCAACATTTTTTTTATATTCGTACCTGATCGAGTTGGTTGAGCAAGTAATCCAATTCCAAATAAGGGGTCTGAATAATCAGATTAGTTGAGCAAGTGATTCAATTTTGAATAAGAGGTCTGCATATCAAAATTTCCTGCATGTTTTTTTTATCGAAATAGTCATCACTATACGATACTTAATTTAACCCTCTTATATAATTTACGAGTTATTAACTTAAAAGAAAATCCACACTTTATGCAAGTGCATCCTGGGAAAAAATGGTGGTTGAAGGTTGACTTGTGAATAAAAACATATTCAACATTCTTCTGAGATCCAATCTTCAAATTCAATTTGCTTTCTTAATTCAATTAGTAGGACACCTTTAGAGTCAACTTCTTTTTCACGCCACTTGTATTATAAATTCAATAATTGCACCTAGCTACATAATCAAAACTATTTTTTAAATGGATATAAAGAAATGTATTTTTCAATATAGATATCACTAAAATGATTATTTTAATTTCTATGCTCAAACCCTTTAAAGTTAATGGGAGATGCTAAAATACTCCAAGGGTCAATTATTTTTGTGATTAAAATAATAAAAAAAAATATCAGACTTCATTTTTTTTTTCTATTTAAATTTTCATGACTTATGTAACCATATCATCAATTACGAAGTAAAGAAAGTCTATTACTGAGAAAAGTGGTGATCTCGTCTTGCTTGTATGGGAGAGAGGAAGCTTCCAGACCATCTTTTTCGGTCAAATAGCGAGCGATCACTCAACAATGAAAGCGGCCTGGAATGAGTACGTATTTCTTAATTACAGAAATTGAATCCGTATCTTCGACATAAAAAGACAATGTCTAAACTACTGAATGGCGAAAATTAAGTATTTTGACTCTCATGCTTCAAACATTTCCATAAAAAGAAATAGTGATTTTCTTTTTTTGTTTTTGTTTTGGTACTATGAATGAATACAACGTAACCATAGGGGCCATAAGTTGTTGATTAATGGATGCACGTGATGGGGCATGAAAATCAAGGAGAAAAAAAAATAAAAAGAGTAAACATGAAGCAATGGAGGTTGGGAGAAAAAGACAACCAATCAATAAATGAAATTAATTATTTAGCCATGAAATTTTTGTAAGTAATGAACTTTAAGTGAAGTCGAAATATTAGATTAAAAGTCCATTTCAAAGTAAAATAATAATTTTAATATTAATAATGGATTATATGAGTAGTCATTGTTCACAATCACATCCATTTTTTAAATTACTATAAGCAAAATTTATATATATATATATATATATAT
>NC_028642.1:55834982-55859407 GCF_001406875.1 Solanum pennellii
TATATATATATATATAAAAGAAATTTAGGAATGAAAATTAGAAGATTTGATTCTAAACTAGTAAAGAGAATAATAATGAACTTGGAGTGTAAATGTGTAATTTTACATATTTCAAATATGATTTGACATCGTATTTACTAATTACATAAATTTGAAACAATTATAATATATAATTTCTTATACAAAATTACGTCTACCGCAAGTTTTCATTCTGCTAGTTTATGTTTGTGATTTGCCACTATGTTTTATTATATGCTTAAATAAAGTATAAACATGATAGAAAACGGATATTACGTCCAAAATAAATTTTAACGGCAACCAACTAATAATTTCTGCTAAATATATATTTTTACCGGCAATTAATATTTTTTGTATGTGTCCCCAAAGTTTTTAACGACATTGAATCTATTGACACTTAACTAATGTCGGTAAAAACTTTAGTATTCTTTATTAATGTGTATATTTATTGCCGCTAAAAGTTGTTTTTGTTATAGTTGAAATGGACAAATACAATTTTTTTTTCTAAAAAAAATGTAAATAAAGATGAGAAATAGTAGGTCAAATTTACCACACTCTATTGTCATCTCAAAAAAATTAAAAATTGCTCATAGATAATATTTTAAAATAACTTCCTTTTTATCACTTTATTTAGCAAAGGGACCATCACCTTATTTTGCTCCCTAACTAAATCTTAATTGGATACAACTTTTTTATATATATATATTCTTTTGCTACACTTTATTTATTCACAACTTAAACCATCGGTTTATATTGAACGATTAGACCTATGACCTTATTCTATATATATATATATATATATATATATATATATATATTGAAATCTAATTTTATGATGATATATATTATATTTATATTATCTACTTTATTAGGTGAAAATAATCATTATATCTATCAACATGTCTATTTAGACCATCCACACACATACACAACAAAAAAATTAAGAAAAAATCTTCCATTCTTTGGTGTTCTTTAGATCGATCAAAGTATATATCTTTATACAATTTCATGTTAATTTCAATAAGTACAATACAATAATATATAGCTAATGTTATCAAGTGGATAGCCTTTTTCTAATACCTACTCAATTAGTTTCTTGTAATGAAATGATAAATACACTTTTTTCAGTTTTCTTTTCTTTAAAGCATTCATTAATTTAATTTTCTTATTGACGAGAACATATATTTCAATTTAATTATTTATTTTAATTCGTATCTCTTAAACTATCTCATTTACTTTTATTTATCTAATAAAATTCAAATATTCATATGATAAGACTAATTTCTATGATCACAAGTCACAACAATCTTAGAAAGAAGCCATAGTTTGAAATCACCCATACTTGGACATAAATGTGAGTGAACCCTTAGGCCATTATACATTTAAAATAACATCAACATAGCACATGTCTAAGATATTCCAATGCTTCATTTTGTCATATTTTTAAAATGGCTTACAAATAGTTTTTTAAAAAAAATAGTTCTCCATTTGACTATTACTCTTTGTTATTTGTGAAATTTTTCCTTTTAAATTTCACTCTCAAGTACCTCTTTTAAGGAAATTTTTACATATATATAATATATTTTATTTGGTTAATTACATTTTTAAATGTTACTTTACTTTTGTTACTATATATGATAAAATTTTAGCTTTTATAATTATTTGATATAGATTTATTTAAAGCTGTATTAAAATTGATCACTGGGTGAAATTTTGAAAAATTGTATTGAGTTGTATCAAAACTATATTAAATATAAAAATCAGTGGTCTGATTGTGGTGCTTACGAAAAAAGAAGAAGTAAAGCTATGAAAATGTGTATTAAAATAGTATAAATATAAAAGATAGTTATAATATAATTCATATTTGATATCATACATTACTATAAATTTGATAGTAATTATTCCAGAACAAATATAATACATTTCTAATAGTGTAAGCTAATTTAA
This sequence comes from Solanum pennellii, assembly GCF_001406875.1. Lineage (NCBI taxonomy): Eukaryota > Viridiplantae > Streptophyta > Magnoliopsida > Solanales > Solanaceae > Solanum > Solanum pennellii. The sequence continues at coordinate 55,836,948 of NC_028642.1, forward strand.
ATAGTATCAGAAATATGGAATGTTTGAAATTCACATATAATACTTATTATGAACCAGCCTCGGTTCAATGTCGATACCTATACGGATGTCACAACACTAGTTATTGGACCGAGAAGAAACAACAAACTTGAAATGTCTTTGCAAAGGCTGATTTAGGACCCTAGACCATTAAACAACTAGCTAAAAGGATGACCGATGGGAAGAAACAATTTATGCAAATTGCTGAGAGAAACGTCTAGTCTTGTCATTCCCTTTCTCCGAGTTCTGATTCTCATCCCTTTCTTCTACTGGTGTTCTTTAATTTCCATTTAGTTCTCAAATTCTTTTGTAGTTCCAAATCTGAGTTAGTACAAATAGATTTATCTATTATTCGAATTTGAATTGTGTTAGACTTGTTATTAGGTTTGTTACAATATATTTGTATTAAAAAATGTTTTAGTAATATATTAGATGAAGTTTTAAAGAATTGTATCAAAACTGTATTGAATATAACTAATCGATGACCTGATGATGTTGATTTATCAAAAAAGAGGTGAAACTCAGAAAAATTTATATTAAAATTGTATAAAATTTGTATAAAGAAGCGATGATAGTGGCTATGTTATTTGTGTTGAGAAGAAAATAGAGTCAAAGAGATATGTTATGTTAATTATGTAAATTGCCCTTTATTTAGCCCGGTCCACATTTTAAACCCGGAGTGTTGTCGGGTCCAGAAGAAATAATAATGCACAGTCCACTCCACAATTGTATAACACGTGTCAATATTTCATTGGATCTTGCCAAAATTGCTGACTTCTTATGGCTAGTTCAACCCAATCAATTCTCAACATCTCATATTTACAGTTTAGCCACTGCCTGAACCCTCAACCCCTCTTTCTCTTCTCCGTTCCACCCACCCACCCCCACCTTCTGTCTGTTCCGGCTAAACCTTCACAACGTGGATTCATTTTGTTATATATACGATTTTGAGTAAGTCTCTTGTTTCCGATTATCTGTTTGTTTTGGGGAATCCGCAAAAAGATTGAATTTTATTCAAAAATTTGCTTTCTTTTTGTGTTTTTTGCTGTTGGGTAATTGAGTCCCCGAGAAATTTTCATTTTTTTTTGTGGTGGGTATAGTAGCTGAACTGGGCAATGACTATAATTTTCTGGGTATTGTTCTTTTCCCTCTGGGAATTAATTTATTGGTTTCCCCTGTATTTGGGTATTTTGGAGTTTATGTTTCAGGCTGAAAGTTATGTGTTTGGTGCCACAGTATTAATTTGGAATTGGCTTTTGAATCAATGATTAACCAATAATTTAAGTTATTGAAAGTGTTGAATTTTTTGCCCTTTTGTTTTTTTTTAACTGTGATGCTTATAGAATTCCTAGGTTTAAGAAGCCTTTGGACATATAAGCAAATATTGGAGTGAAATGGACCTAGATGGAGTGAGATGAATATTGAGGATTCGTATGGAAAATCCGAACTAGTTTAGGATTGAGGCATAAATATTGTTTTTGTTATATAAAGAAGGGAGTATTTTTTAAGTTGGGGATATGCAGCTGCAAGAGTGTAGAATCTTCATAAAGGATAACTTAATCAGATAGAATTAAAACGGTATAGGACTAGCTAAGTTATAAGGATGACTATGGAGATATAGTCAAGAGGAGAACTTTTTTTCTGGAGTAGAAGTATCACAGCAAAATATGGAAAAAGTGATTGCTGGTGCACTAATGGAGTTAGTTCTTCACACGGTCATGGACTGCGGAAATATATTAGAAGTTTGTTGCCTAAGTTTCAAATACTTATTACTTCTCTGAAAGTTTTGGATGGCCAGAAATTAGGGTCTGGAGGATATTTGGTTGGGAGATCTTTAGATTGGCGACTATAGTTTATTGTAGAGCTTGACAGATTTTGGAGCATCTCATGTAGAACGAATTGCCAAGGCCTGAGAGTTTAGAGGACTTGATTCAACTTTTCATTATATTAAAAGGTAGCAACTGGCTGACCGGGGGGAAGACTTTTTGAGATGGCTCATGATAGAAAGGGCTTATAGGTTAAATCAAGGTTTGAAATATATTCATAAATGGGGAATATGGTTGTCCGTGGATTGTTTCAAAGGAAGTACTATCCAATGAGAATCCTGAGAAAAGAGGGATTTGTTTGTGCACCTGATGGTTCGTGTGTAACATGGAAACAAAAGTTTGTATCATTAATTTATACATTGCTAAATAACAACAAAAATTAGGACATGTTTTTTGAACATTTTTGGCATTTACTGGTTAACTCCCAAATCCATATTTCAAAAAGCAGAGAAAGGATAAAAAAGTTATGTGGGAAATTATACCTATGTGCATTACATGGACCATATGGGCCAAGAGCACGAGTGTTTTTTTGAGGCTAAAAGCAGGTCACTTCATCAACTAAAATATCACTGTATTTATTTTCTATTATTGGTACAAGTTGAATGATGAAAAGAATGCTACAATTCCCATAGAATCTATTTGCTCTTTACATCTATTTATAGATTAATCTACAGTAAGCACTTGTATTGCAGAATATGGCATCCCCTTATTCTCCCTCTTTTAGCTTAAGCTTGTTACATAACTTGTTAGTTGGCATGGGGAATTGTAAGCTTATGCCGCCCACATCATCTATTTCTGTTGTTCAAACTGTGAGGATAATCCATTCTCTTATTTGGACATCCTTCCCTGTCTGCTTTTTCTATAACCGTTTTATCTGTGAATTTTATGTTATTGGAAAATTACTGACTGTATTGATGCAACAGTGGACTTTGTGGTTGATGATCACATCAGTGCTGATGAGGAAGAGGGCTCAGTTGTGGAACTCAGAACAGTAGATGAAAATGTGATTGGAGGAAGTTCCAGTGAGGAGGCACTTCACCAGGTGCATGATGTCAAGGTGGATGAAGACCTTCCTGAAAGGGAGGACCTTATATTAGAAGAAGCACAATCTCTCGATAATTCAACTTCAGATGAACCTTTCGTTGGCCTGGAGTTTGAATCTGAAGCCGCAGCACATGCATTTTATAATGCATATGCAACAAGGGTGGGTTTTATCATCCGGGTTAGTAAGCTTTCGCGATCTAGGCGTGATGGCTCCGCCATTGGTCGAGCACTAGTTTGCAACAAGGAGGGTTTTAGAATGCCTGATAAGCGGGAAAAGATTGTGCGACAGAGAGCAGAAACAAGGGTTGGTTGCAGAGCAATGATATTAGTTAGAAAAATAAGCTCTGGGAAATGGGTTGTCACAAAATTTGTCAAGGAGCACTCTCATCCATTGTGCCCAGGCAAAGGTCGCAGGGACTTGATCTATGATCAATACCCGGTTAGTTTTCTGCCTTATCTTTATTAAGGTCTTGCAACATAAGGTATCCTACTTTCTTTTTGTACATATATGTCATTTAATTTTCTAGACTATATCATCCTATTATTGTCTTTTGCCTTTGATTAAACATCTTTTGTTTGAACTGTTTGATGGAACCTGAAATTTTAAAGGAGGCAACAACATGTATGTTATATGTACTAGTTTCCGGATACCGGCTTTGCATGTGTACCTCATTTAATGAGTATATGATTTTTAAAACTCACATAAATCTTATTAATCAATGTGTTTTAGTTATCAAATAAAATTTATTGAGAGAAATGGAAGTTTATGAAAATGATGAATATTAAACTCATTTAGCTAGCTCAATAAAGGAAGAAATCTTGCGCCACGAAGGTCCTCAAATGCCTTATTGCAAAATAGAGACACATATGGGAGCAAAAGTTTCTTCTAAACTGAAATCTTAGTTTATCTCAAAACCTTATTATTAGAGAACATGTTTAGGACTACCAAATGCCGAATATAAATATTACGAAAATTGTAGTTAATAATGCTATTGTCGAGTTACTTATTTTGCTATTAAAAGACAAAAAGCAAGGCATGTTGGCAAATGTTTTTCAGTCATTGCCGCTTAAGAAATTTTATTTCTATAACTTAAAAATTTAAAAGCCAAATGATGATATGAAACCGAGGGAACATAGCTGCTTCTCACTGAAATCACTTTAAATTTATAAGTGAATGATTTCATGGATATATCAAGTGGATGTCAACATTATATTCCACCTTCTCACTTTTTCCCTCACAAAGGCAACACCAGCTAAACATCATCCTTCTCAAACATTCTACTGTTAGTATGCTGTGGCAAAATGGTATAAAGGATAGTTCCATTTTGGTATGAGGAACTTATGGTTATGAGAACAAAATGTTGTAGTAACCAAAAAAGGAACAACGGAATTCATATCTTACCTCTATAAGTGCAACCTCTATTTTGCTGGGGGAAGAGGCGTGTGTGCAAATATTTGCCCATTTTGCTTTCTTTTATAGCACCATTATCCTGCTGTTCTCTCAGAGCTACCATTTAAGGTGGAGTGCTTATTGAATTTTAAGAGAAATTCGACAAGAGAAAAATCATTACGAAGGAAAAGGGAGAAATTTGGCAAGATATATCGTTCTATGTTGTTTGGACTCATTATTCCTTGATTGCAAATACTAATAAATGGTAGTCCATCTTTCCATTTTGGGAGTTCTGTAAAAGTGATGGCGTGTTACTTATACGAATTTATTCGGTTAGCACTCTGTTATGTGGATAAAAGATGATATAAAGTGTTTTCATTTGTGTCTTTGGACAGGTTATATATTCGTGAGTCACCTTACCCTTCAATTTCCGTCATCATTCATATTGATATTACATGAACCTTGAAATGTAATCCTTTTTGGCTTCTTTGGTGTGCGAGAAGAAGTGTTTATAGAAGTCATGACCGTTGTGCTTTTGGTTGTAATATGCACTTAAAATACTGATCAAGTCGAAGTATCAAATTCAAATTTGAAAACGTTAACTCTAAATACTACAAATAGTTGGAGATGGTAAATCTGTCATAGAAGTACATATTATTGTCATCGCGAGGACATTTAAACTAGAAACTAGATCATATAAACTGGAGTGGGGGAAATTAGTCGATTTAACAATTGCCACTTGTAGCAGTAGTTTTAAAATTACTGATTTTCTCTGTCAATGCATCTAAAACTGAGATCTTATGCCTAGTTCATCTTCAAAGAACTAACTTTACCCGATTTCAGCTAACACTTGTTTTGGTTTCTCAACTTCTTCCTGCAGAACGAGCATGACAAAATCCGGGAGCTATCTCAACAACTGGCAGCTGAGAAAAAGCGATCTGCTACATATAAGAGGCATTTGGAAATGATATTCGAGCACATTGAGGAGCACAATCAATCTCTGTCTAAGAAGATCCAAGATATTGTACACAATGTAAGGGAGTTGGAGTCCAGAGATGAACATCATCATAGATAGTTTTAGCTTAATATGCCTTTGTTGATATTAGTGTAGAACCTAAGTTCAGTAAAGATCATAATGATTACTGTCTTGACTTGCCTTTTTTTTTTTTCTCTCCCTGTTATTCTTTTCATTTTCTTTGGGAAGAGTATGAAAAATTTAAAACCAGACCATATTTTGTGTTCACCTTTTTTTTTTCCTTTTCCTTTTTGGGTAGAATTGTGGAAACTTAGGAAAAATTGACACAGAATGTCTACTTCTGGTGCTTCCATTGTAACATTCTTTTGGAAGGTTGGAGTCACCTTTTTTCATTTTTGTAAAATCTCAAGTCCATTTCATTAGGTCTTTCCATTTCTTTTAGATAATAGTTAACTGTATTTCAGTTTTCTTTCGGACGCTTCAAGGACTACTCTGAGACATATTCTAGAAGGTCTGCGTACTCTCTACCTCTAGGCTCCATTTGTTGAATTATGCCAAATATATCGCTGTTGGATTTTCTTTTGTGCCTTCCATCAGTTCTAACTTTCTTGACCATCTTGAAGTGCTTATGGCATAGTTACATTTGACAGTCCTATAACTGGTATCTGCTGACTCGATTATCCCGGATCAAGAATTTCTTCACGCAAAGTTTGAACACAAGATAATGGTGAAGGAATTTCATTCATCTCGCGAGTTTGATAATTTTGTTAAATTTTAACTATAAAATACATCAAAAAAATGGAACAGGCGACCATTGGTGGTTTCAATGCATTAGCTGTAATTGCTAATACATATGGACTATAGTATGTGTACAATAGCTAAAAGTAACAAAATATTACGGTTGTTTAACATAAGGGATGGAGGCATAGTAAACTCGATCATATACATATTAAAAATTACTAATTATTAAAAAATCGAACTGCAGTGCTAGTAATTTGCATGATTAAGAAAAACCTTAATCATTAACATAATTCCAAAATTAATTAGTCTCTAGCCAAACTTTTAAAATCAATTTTTTTTCAAAAGTCCTTTAAAAGAGAAATAAAATGCTTTTTAGTGAGAATCAATTTGTGTTTGACTAATCAATTTGAAAAGTACTTTTAATTAACAATTAGTATTTAATCGATTTTTTTTATTGCGGATATTTTCTCATTGTACTTTTGAGAAAAGAAAAACTTTATAAATTTTTAAAAAATAATTTTTGCATATTCGAAACACGCTTAAAACCTTTTTGTCCATTTTACCTTTTATTTTAGGGCCAAAGTTTTACCTAGAATATTTGTTCCTTCAGAAACAGAGTAAAATGTTTCCCCAAAAACACTCATTTTTGCTCAAGGGATGACTAGTAAGTCCTCTTTCTTTCATTTTTGTTTTTGGGTTTCGGTAAAGATCACTGCTTTTTGTTTACATGAATGCAATTATGTATAAAACTAGCTCAATAACAGCATAAAATTGTTTCTTTTGGAATTGCAATTTCTTCAGCAAGATTAAATCTTTCTGTTCCTTCAATTTCTCTATATATTTTCAGTTTTTCCATCATTCATTTAAGAAGTTTAGATGGGTATTGAGTTCTTGAGGATTATTTATTTTCCCATGGAAAACTTTTCTGGAACTTGTGATCTTTCTAATTGCTGAGTATGGGAGTTCTCTTGAAAGGGGAAAGTTAGGTATATGATGCGTGATATAGATATAATTTGGTCCATTTTATAATTAGAATTAGTTGTTTCAAATTTGCTTTCTTATGTGCATATTGCTGACACCCCTTTTCTATTCTGTCTAAATTTGTTGCTGGTTTTGAATTGATACGAAGTTTAAAAAAAAGTAGATTGACTTCTAACTCTGGGGGTAACAAACTAAAGATATGTAAAATCTGCCAAAATGCTCCTTAATCTTGTGGTCTTAAACATGTCACGTGGAATGTTATTAGAGTTGCCAAACAAGGAAAGAGACATACTTTTGGAACGGACTAAAATGGGAAATAAGACAAACTAATTGAAACGGGGGAGTACAATTTTTATGTTTGAAATCAATAGTGAAAAAGCAAGTATTTGCTTCATACCGTCACACATTATCCTGTTTTGATTGATGCTACCAGCTCTAAATACCTTTGAAAGTTGTTTTAGACCAATTTCCCACCTTTCATGAGGTTGTTAGGCTTGTTTGTGAAAGTTCAAAATTTGAAAATTGTTTCTTTTTGCGGTATTACACTGGGTATATTGTTGTTTCTTTTGGTCTTACTGTCAACTTTGCGAGAAAGTCTGCCAACTGAAAGTTCACTTATTTGTTTGTTTATCTCAGTGGATGTGCACAATTTAGAGGATAATGGTGCTACAAGAGTAGAATCGTCTGCAGAAGGACAAGTTAGTACATCTGAAGCTGATAGAACCCAAGAACCAAATGAAGGTATAACATTTGAATCTGAAGAAGCTGCCAGAGCATACTACGATGAGTATGCTGGAATGACAGGATTTATAACCCGTGTTCTGTCATCTCGCAAGTCAGAGCGTGATGGGTCAATTATATCACGTGGACTTGGTTGTAGAGGGATACCAGATAATCAAAGGCCAGTAAGTTTAGTCAATCAAAAGCGAGATAGACGACGTGATGGTTGTACAGCAATGATCCTAGTCAAAAGAGAGAAGCCTGGTACGTGGGTGGTCAGAAAATTTGTTAGGGACCACAATCATCCTTTAGTTATGCCACCTTCCAAGAGACGCCCAACTCCCGTAAGCTTTCTTAGTCTTACCTTTGTATCAACATGTAATTGAAATTTTTATCTCAATTTCCCTAACTTTAACCCCTCTCTTTTATCTTCTTTAGGCTTGTTTTTTGCTAATATTTCTTCGGCTACACAACTAGGTATCTACTTTGGATGTGTTTATTTGCATGCACGAGGCATTGAAGAATTTTTTTACTTGTCTGCACAGCCTCTTGGATGACTGCCTGATTTATTTGTAGTACTTTAGTCAACATACCTAGAGGTCCCAACTCTCTTGCTAATTGTTTCAAATAAGTAATCCCCGATAAAATCCAACTATTCAAGAATGCTTGATTTGGTATGCTCAATAGGTTGCCGATGGTTATCCACAGTAACATTACAGTATTAAACTTTCCATTTTTTCACATGGTACTATATTTGGCTTGGGGTGTCAAAATTGTACGTAGGATGTACCTCCTCTGGTACTACTCATCGTTGCTTAAGCAGTGGTCATTTTGCTTGGAATCCAGTTTAACGCAGAAAGAGATATATTGAATGCATTAATAAGTGGTCTCATTTAGACTCTGCAATATAACACGAGAAAGATTCATTTTAAAACTTCTAATAAGTACATGAGATTGTGGTGCTCTTGGTTGTTAGTGATGGTGGATAAAAGTGAGTATCTGTGACAGTAGAATCTAAATGTACAGGCTTCCTTATGTTTCCATCAATTTTTGTTTATCTCTAATTATTGTCCTGCAATTTTTTATGAACTTTTCGCCTTGCCCATCCTTTTCGGCTGGGAAAGAAAACAAAGTGCATAAGAACATATAATTATAGGAAAAGAAAAATTATAGTTAGGGTGAAGGAAAGCTGCTTTTAGATTATTAAGTGTGTTCGTAGTATTGTTTCTGCTAGTTTGCAGGGTTTAGTTTTAGAAAGGAAGTTGGTGGTTGTTTATGCATAGTATATGACTTTGTACATTATTACGCCGGCGTAGTTTGACAAGACATTAGTTGGATGGTTGGATGAGTACAAAACATAGATTGACTAATAGGAACTTATGTAAAGATTGTTCTAAACTTTAAGTAGTCAGGCCACTTGGAGCCAACTTTTGCAATAACCAATTGCTGATGATTTCCCATTTTATACTTGGAGCCAACTGATGTTTGATTATGGGACCGTCATAAATTGATACCTTTTGTGTAATTCTTGTAGGATGAGAAAGATAAAAGAATTCAGGAATTAACAACAGAACTTCGCACCAAGAAACGACTAACTGCAGCATACCGAGAACAGCTCCTTAGTCTCATGAAAGATGTGGAAAGCCATAATGAACATCTATCTACAAAAGTTCAAGCTGTTCAGAGTATTCTTAAAGAACTTGAAGCTAAAAGACAGGAGCTTTCCGATCATATTGTACACCATAAGTAGGGTAAGCATTTTTTGTTTTTAATTGATATTTCTCTTTAAAGTTTTTAGCATATGTGCTGATTTTCAATGCAACTCCATCTTTGTGAGTTTTGCAAAGCCTGCCTATTTCAAAGACGTAATGTCTGGGTTGGATGAATCTTGAAATTGCCCATTTTGCCAGAACCTACTGGTGATGCCATTGGATTTCAATTGCCCTAGACATTTGCTCCCTACTAGGATAAACCGTATCATTTCCAGGGGTGTGTATAATGGTGCTCTATATGAAAGTATAGAAACATTAATTAGTTTCTGATGCATCGTGAGGAATAAGTGGAATGGCTGATTATCAACATGAAACACAATGCTATTCTTTATTTGTTTGTTTGTTTTGGTTGAATATTTTGTTTTCAACTTCATCCTCGAAATATTTGTTGCCGTTAGCAGAGTTGCAAATAATGCTTTCGGTATCTTACATGTGTAAAGACCTAGACATGTTTACCTTTTTTCAAAAACTTTCACAACTACCGAATCTTGATTTGACTTGCTCATCGTCTTGCAAATGCAGAAACTCTAGAGTTTATACCCCAGTCGAAAGTGATTATGATGGACTGATTAGAGCCAAAGATGTCTAACTGAAGGTCATGAGTTGAAAGCTGATACAAGCTTGTGCTTTTGGCTGCGCAGCGGCTACATTAAGTTTCATGAAGCGGATGGGTGCAGCCACCAATCAATATAAGAGAGAGGAAGATCTTGTCGGAGAGATTTGCACAACTTTTTCGCGTAAATATGATGTGGGGCTCTAGATTGAACCCCTGGTACATGATATCTGTATTTAGGAGCCTGTTCAGAAGTTGTACTAACCATATGCATTTGCTAGGATGGTTGATTCTTGTTTCTTGGTTTTCTTAAAGTGAGCATTTGGAATGGAATTGAGGTTTCCATATTTTAGTTCCTCAACTATTATTTAATGAGAAAAGTGGGCTTCGACCCACTTTGAATGTTGGGCTACTCGTTGAAGATAAAAGTACATCGAACCTATATGAAGTTTTACCATGAGCGGCTTGTATCCATTGAACAAATATAGGTTCAGTCAAGATTTGCTTCTTCCGATAGGGACGGAGACCTCAATCAAACACTTTTCATCGAAAAATTATAATTTATACCACGATATATATTAAAAATGACACTTCATGTGGTTAAATGATATTGTCGTGGACACCCTTGCAACAACTAAGTGAGGCAGCCCAATGTTACCTTTTTCAAACATTTGTAAACGAGCTCCTAAATTAGCATTTTGTGGTAGTAATGATTAATAAATTTGTAATTTATAAAATAATTCAAAATTAGTGGTGCTTATTAAAATATAAAATATCTTTAATTAGAAACCTACAACTAATTAGATTTCAAAATTTGTCTTGTGATTTTAAAATTTTTGAGATATTTATTCATAATAAAAATCAATTATTAATACTACCTAGTTTGATTTTAAAAGTTCCGCTCACCCATTCATCAGTTTTTTTTAATTTATATAAAATTTATGACAACGTCAATAATTTTCGAGCCTTAATTATTCAAAACTCAAAGAGTGTAAGTAAATTCATCCAAAAATAAAAATAAAAATGAGGAAGTGAAGTTTGATATTTGAAACCGGAAAAGGGTCATATTTGCCCTTGTACTCTTAGAAAAGGGTCGTATTTATCCTTCGTCATACTTTTTTGATATATTTGTCCTTACCATCAAACTTTAGGCACATATTTATCCTTGAACAGCTAAGTATTGTATCACCATTTTTATTAATCTACACGGCGCTGACATGACACCTACATTGCTCGATGTGTATATTATTTATTGTAATTAAAATTTTATTTTCTATTTAGTGAACTATCTGACCCATTTAGTAAATTCGACCCATCTAAAATAAAGACTCATAACCCGACTCAATTACCCATTAGCCCTAAATGGGTCAGATAGTTAACTAAATAGAAAATAAAATTTTAATTATAATAAATAATATAATGGAGCCACGTAGGTGTCATGTAGGCGCCACGTAAATTAATAAAAATGGTGATACAATACTTAGCTGTTCAAGGGTAAATATGTACCAAAAGTTGGGATGATAAGGGCAAATATATCAAAAAAGTATAACGAAAAATAAATATAACCATTTTCTAAAAGTACAAGGGCAAATATGACTCTTTTCCGATTTGAAACAGTAAAAAGTGTCTAGGTACATAGAGTAGAGATTTATATTATAAATTAATACCTTTGTTATAGTTCCTTTCTTCATGGAGAGGTAAAACATTATTATAAAATTCTTAGACATGTTTTCTTGTTACTTTCCCTATTAAATTTATACTCCTCTGTTCTTAATTACTTGTCCATTTTTTCTTTTATAGTTATTTCTAATGACTGTTCATTTTAACAAATTAAGAAAGGATAATTTTTTTTTACCTATTATACCCTCAATTAAATGATTAATACTTTGAAATATGTAAAAAATTCCATCCACTTCATAATTAATAAGAGTAAAATGGTAAACTCGTTATGTCATTAATTATTTTCTTAACAAGTGTGCCAATTTAAAATGGACAAATACTCTCTCCGTCCGATATTATTTGTCATAGTTTCTATTTTTAGAGTCAAACTATAAAAACTTTGACTAACATTTTAAGATGTATTTTTTCATCATATTTATATGCAAAAAAATTGTTTATAGTACTTTTCATATAGTTTTAGAATATCTAATTTTTTTGTTTAAAATATCGAATTAATGTTATCTAATTTACCTACTTTTCCCCCTTTCTCTTTCTTGTCTAGCGCAGAAAAAAAAGATGGTTTCGCTGATGGCGCAATCAGACCACAAGTTGCTTAGGTCTCGAAAATTAGTCAAATTGACTTTCGATAAGCGCAACATGATAAACAATCCCGAACGGAGGGAGTAATTATCAACAGGTAAAAACAAAAACATATTCAATGTAATTTCTGATTGATACAGTATATACAAACTTTATCTTACCTAGTCAAGATAAAAGGATTGTTTCTACATACAATTATGTTGCAAATATGTATCAAGGGTTACAATATTCAAAATATAAGTTTTAAGTTCTACATAAACTTTATATATTTAATATGCTTAAGGACACGAATTTAGGAGTGTGACCATAAACCAAAAAAGGTTATTCCATTATATGGAAAATGATATATGATGTAAAGTTTGTGTAACATAAAATTAAATATCCAAACTTTAAGTTAAGTGAGTAAATAAATATATCCTAATTAATTGGGAGAAGACATACTATAACTAGAACATGGCCAAAACAATTTTTTTTTTGGCAGCTGCTTTAAATTTTGAAATAAGGAAACTTGCCCATGTTCATCAATTGTTCGAATTCAATGAACTTTTTTAGAATTCAACTTCACTCCAAATATATGTAACCCCTACATTTAGCATGCCACCAAATTAAAACTGTAATTACGTACACGACTATGATATTTAGTGACATAATTAAGATACGAACAAATTGATTCGGACATAATTTTTATTATTATGGTGTAAAGATTACTTTGGAGTCAAAACTCAAAATATTAGAAGCTACACTCAATATGAGTTAAGTTCCAAGAAAATGGGGAAAATGCATAAGTACCCCCTCAACCTATGTCTGAAATCCCAGAGACACACTTATACTATACTAAAGTCCTATTACCCATGAACTTATTTTATTAATAATTTTTTACCCCTTTTCGACCTACGTGGCACTATCTTGTGGGCCCAACGATGGAAGGGGTAAAAAATCATTTATAAAATAAGTTCAGGGGGGTAATAGGACTTTAGTATAGTATAAGTGTGTCTCTGAGATTTCAGGCATAGATTGAGGGGATACTTGGGCATTATCCCCATGCATTTTGCTTTAGTTTCTTTTCAAATCCTTGATTACTAAGATGTTCTAATTTTTATTTTTATTTTGATATTCAAAAAGGTCCTAAAAGTCAAATATTTTGTAATCAAATAAATACTTTTCTTGGTTCATACAATAGCCAAGAAACAAAGGCTTTTCCTTTACTTTTGTGCCCATAGAATTTTAAATGTTCAAAAATAAAATAAAATGTTAACTTCACTCCTCAATCATATACGTAAACGAGTAATATTCTTTTTGCCACTTTATAAACATTTCAAGCAAATTAAACCTCAAGTCAACGCTAATTGAAGTGGTGATTTCTAATTAAAGACTACATTAATGCCTAAATAACTATGTTTTTACTTGAAATTAACATACTCTAATTAATATATTTAATATTTTCTTCACAATAACTCCACCATTTAACAAGCAAATATATGCAATTATTGATTAATTTAATTTCTTTCATAATTAAGTCAATCTATTTAATTTTTTGCTTCTTCTTCACATTTCTCCCTTTCTTTCTAAAGTCAACTCTTCCATTTTCCCACTCTATTAAAAAATATAAAACCCCTCTCTATATATATGTCTCCCATTTACATCATTTCACAAAACCAAAAAAAAAAAAACACTTCTCCTCCCCTCCTCCTAGTCAATAACGAAAACCAAGATCGATTTTCATCATCATACCATTTAATATTATCGATATTATCATTAATATTATCAATCAGTATCACATTCGAAAATGATGAAGTTGATCAAAGTCATAGTTATTATAGCCATTACAATGGCTCTCACCATCTCTCTACTCACCATGCAACACAAATCAAACAACCCTGGATTTCATGAGGATGTAAAAGTTTCAGACGTGGAAGTGACGAAGAGGGTGAAAACAAGTCGATTTCTAGCTCAACAAGAAATCAAGAACCCTAGGGCCGCGGATCATTGCCATAAAGACAATGAAATATGCCACGTGTCGGAAGGTGGTCGAAATTCGACATGTTGTAACAACAAATGCATGGATTTAGGTTACGATGATCACAATTGTGGTGCTTGCAAGAAAAAATGTCCATTCACAGAGACTTGTTGTAGAGGCCAATGTGTGAATTTGTCTTATGACAAAAGGCATTGTGGATATTGCAATAATAGGTGCATGACAGGTGGATATTGTTTCTATGGCATATGTGATTATGCCTAAATATGGATCGATGAAGACCTCAACTCATTCTTTACTTTTGATGTTTGATTTTCATAAAAATACTATTTTTAGTGGAAGAAAAGCTCAATTTATACATATAAAATATTTATTTTTACCAATAAAAGTAATTAACCACATTTATATTTTGTGGTTTAATTAGTTACTCCTAAGAAACATGGGATTTATACGTACATATGTATGGTGTAACAATTTCATACAGAGTGTATATTGATAAGTATTTTTGTAAACAATTTATTGTAATAGCTAGGGATATATGCTCATAAACTTTGATGCGATTGGTTCAACTTTATTAAACCTTTAATTTCTACTTTTGCCATTAATTGCTTTCTTCAGTCGCATTTCGAGCGAATAATATATCAAAATACTTTGTTAACTACTTTTCCTCCTTTTCCTTCTTCTTAATTTAGCCCACTAACAAAAAAAAATAGTTTAATAAATATACAGTGTATATTTCATGTTTAGTTAAGCAATATTCAGCCTTTTGAGTGTATTATAATGTTGAGTTAGTGTATAACTCATTTATATATAAGTTATATTCAACTTTTTGAGTGTACAACAATATATAATCATTGTATACTTTCTATAACTTTTTTGACTATTTTTAATGTACATAAAACATGGCCATGTTTGTTTCTTTTATTGTATGTATATTTAAGATCATCCCAAAGTTGAGGTGCTAATTAGTGTATTTTCATTTTATTTGTAAAACACCACTTGCAATGATATTTGAGTACTTAAGGAGATGATTTGATCCTGAAGTAGAAAAGTTACGCTAACCAAATAATCAATAACAAAATTATAATGCATTAATTACTTTGTACATATTCTAGGCACACTTTAAGATGCTGTAAATGTCTAGCACATGGTTCTACAACTAAGAACTCAAAAAATTAGGTTCTAAAAACTAAGGATATACTTAGCGCTTGAATTTAAAATTTCATCGGAGTTTCACATATAAATATTTATAATTTTATCATATTATGTTAGAGTTTAGTTTTGAGTTTCATTTGTCAAAAAAAACAAAATGCAATACATTGTGCTAGAGACTTTTTCCTGTGCTCGATAATGATTAATTTTATTCAATTTTTAAATTACGTTTTAAATTATCAAACTTTAAATTAAATTAGTAATGTAAATAAATAAACTTCCAAGTTTTTAAGTTGTGATATTATAGAAGCTTAATTGTTTTAGGTTTTGGAATTTTGAATTAAACCAACACAAAGAAAAACTTATGATCACTTGAATTGGGAATATTTGTGGAGCACACTCAGGGGGATGGGATTTGGCAATACCTAAATAAAATGGATGAGGTTTTGTATGACCACAGTGAAGTTCTCTGTATTGATCAAAGGCTCACTATCTGACTTCTTTTCCTCTAGGAGAGGATTGAGACAAGGAGATCCCCTTTCTTCTTTTCTGTTCATCCTAGCTACAAGAGGTTTAAGTGATATGCTGAAGATTCCTCAGGTTAATAACAAAATTAGGGGCTTCACTTGGAGTGTCTATCTCTCACCTTCAATATGCTGATGACAATATTAGTATTTTGTGAGGCGGAAAGTGAACAATTGAAACACTTAAGGGTTATTTTCATTTTGTTTGAAGCAATATCTGTACTCCATATCAATTGTGGAAAGAACATTATTTATCATGTGAATGAAGTACCAGAGATCAGCCTCCTGACAGACAGTTTAGGTGGTAAGATAGGGGGAACTCCCCACCACCTATCTTGGCATGCCTTTGGGAGCTAAGCAGGGGCGGACCAATAAGTCAGATGTGGGTGCTCGAGCACCCATTGTTTTTCGAAATTTTTTGTATATATATATATAGAAAATATGATACATATGTTATTATAATTTAAATGAGCAGCCATAAAACAAAAACAGCTGTAGGTAAGCTGGTTTAAACCTCTGCAATAAGAGGCGTGAGGGTTCAAAACCCGCCATATATCTTTTTTTAAATTTTTTCCAGCGAATTTTATGTTAAAGGAAGTGGACACCCACAACCTTTAAATCTTGGATCCGCCAATGGAGCTAAGAGTAAAATCTTTGAGCATGTGAAACTCTATGGTAGAAAAATATGAAAGGAAGTTGTGAGTTTACTAAACATCTCAATTGAAATCAAGGAGTTGTGACCTTCGAAGATGATCGAAAATAGGAAGATACCACATAAAATAGCTTACTTCACATGGCTTGTTGCAAGACAATCTGTTTTGACTCAGGATAACTTAATGAAAAGAGGAAAGACAAAAGCACTTATGCTCAGATGCTTTTTTTTTTGTGAAGCTGAGGCAGAGATAATAGATCATCTTTTTTTTTTTTGCATTGTAAAGTGACGGAGAAACTATGAAAGTATATCATTAACCTGAGAGGTATCACATGGATCATGCCAAAAAATATGCAGAAGTCCTAACATATTGGAATAGAGACGGAAACCAGTCAAGACACAAGGAGAAAGAGAAGATTGTCCCTGCCTGGATAATATGGAGTGAGAGAAATTAGAGATGTTTTGAGAACAAGAGCATCCCTTTCGAAAGCACTAAAATGAATTTTTCAGTGACCTTTTACTTTTGGTGTATCCATATCTATTCCAAGAATTCGGGGGGACATCACCATATTCTCAGATAGTTTATGAGGGAAATAGGTATTCAGATTCTTTTTTATAAACCCTCTATACTTTCGATGTAATTACTACAGGAGTTCACTATTGGTGTACTTCTCTGTTTATAATACCTAACTTTCTAAAAAAAAAAAAAAACGCACAAGTACTCCCCCAATCTATACCCGAAATTTTAGAGACACATTTATACTATATAAGGTCCTATTACCCCTGAACTTATTTTATAAATAATTTTTTATCCCTTTTCGGTCTAGGTGACGATATCTTGTGAGCGCATCTCGTGTTGTCATTTTTTCAAGCAAGTGTCACGTAGGCCGAAAAGAGGTAGAAAATTATTTACGAAATAAGTTTAAGGTAGTAATAGGACCTTAATATAGTATAAATGTGTCTCTGAGATTTCGAACATAGATTTAGAGTAGTTATACATTTTCTCAAAAAAAATAAAACCATCTAAAATTTGTTATCTTTCAATAAGATTTTTTATAACAAGAGCCAAGGTAATGTATTGAATTACATGGATAGTATTTTGTTAACTTGAGACAATCCTTACTAATATAAATAAGAATTACCGGCAGAAAAGTTAAATATTTAAATTTTTCATACAAGTACTAAAATCATAAACTATAATCATACTTAAAAAGTTTATCTCAATTTTTTACGCTTGATATTTGACATCCAACAATATTTAATTTTGTCTATTGTACATATTTTTACTAGTTATATATGATTATAATATTATTTGGATTCTTTAACTTATGGGTCATAATACATAAGTTTCAATCGTCTTAATAGAAAAGAATTTGCGACGTAAGAAAAAATGTTTCAAATCAGGGAATGAAAAATTTATTTACGTATAGACTCTTGTTGTGCAATTGTTGAAAACGTATTAACGTTACCATTGACATTTAACATCTCTAATTTCTATGAGAAAAAAACAAACAATCTTTCTAATAATTTTATGGTAGATGATTAATTGGATCAACAACAAAATATACATATACTGATATAATTTAAAGCACAAGGCAAACTAGAACACATATTGAAAGGGATGGATTGATAAAATTTTATGATAACGAAACGAAGTATAAAATTAGAATATTATATTAAATTAATATTTTGATAATTTGATAAGATAATGTGTTTGCAACCTAAAGTTTCACGATAAACTACTATTTATTTGAGTTTTGATTATTTCCTTATCTAATATTTATATCATCTAAAATTTCATGATTAAAAATTACAAAATAATGTATTTTTCTAATAACAAAAAAACTTTTTCATAAAATTTTATTTATAAAAACTTAAGATTTTTTTCATGAAATTCTATTAGATGCAATATATTCATTGTGTTAAAATTTTATGTACTAGTTATCTAGTATTTCTCAGTTTTTATTATTCTTTTTATTTTGTTACTAAAATTACCTATAAAAGGTGACTAGTATTGTTAGAATTAAAAAAGACAAGGAGCAATTTCTCGAGATGAAATCTACTTAGAAGAGAAGTGTCTATGTTATAAGATAATTTTGAGATGAAATCTACTTAGAAGAGAAGTGTCTATGTTATATCTTGGCATTAAATGCAAATGAATAATAGTATATATAAAAGATAATTTTGAAAAACTTTGGATCGTAGATTAAAAAATAAAATATGAAATTTTCTCCTCCATTGTGAAATTTTAACCCATTTTTGATTTGTTGAATTTTATCATTTAAAAGAGTAATTTTTTTTATATATTCTTAACTTATGACTTTTAACTTATAAATTACTTTTAAAAAAGTCAATCAAAATATTTTTAATATCTTAAAAGTTTGAATACGTAGAACATGTCATGACAATTATGAGACCATAAAATCATATCACCATTCACCAAAGTAAAATAGAGTTTAAAGTCAATTGTTTCTAAATAATTCTTAGCCGATCATCTTGTTATACTCTTTAAATTTATTTGTTCACAAAAAATAAATAATTAATTTATAGAGTAAATAATTAATTACATTTAAAAGAAAAATCAATCTATAAAAATCGATTTACATTTAAATTTCTCTTATAAAATCAACCTCCAAAAATTAATTTTCTAAAATATGTGTCTGTTATGCTTTAACCATCTCATCAACACCATGGACCCTAGTGAAAATGATCCCATAATAAGATAAAGAGCTCATGCACAATATTTATATTCTTCGACTAAATATTTCTTGAAAAATAAAATGATTAATTTTTTTTTATATCCATTATCTTGAGAATGAAAAACTCTAATACAATGAAATTCTCTTTTTTATGAGTTTAAATTCGAAAGTCAGTAGATTTCAGTCACTAAATTAATATAAATTTATCTTCTAATTGTCAAAATATTCATGAAAGTATTAAAATTTTGAAAATATGTCAATATTATAATAATAATTTATGCTTCACTAAAATTTTAAAGAGAATTATTATTTTTCACTCTTTTTTTAACGTTTGAAAAATTAACTCCTAGTGTATTACTATTCAATTTTTTATATTTTTTTTAAAAGCATGATCAAATATTTTTATTCTCTAATTAAAATGAATGCATAATGGAAAAAACTGGCGTTTAATTTGTAGCCACCAAATATTGTAAAATGATATTTTAGTCGTCGTAAAGTTCGTTCGGACCCTTCCGCGGCGCCGCTCGTCAATTGCAACCACTCCGATACTCCGTCGTGGTTGGTCGCCGCCGGCTGGGAAAATTCTTCCTCTCTTTTCAAGTCAAGGTCAGTAACAACTGTTGACCTGCTCTTTCTCTTTACTGGTCAATGTTTATATTTAGAGACGAGAGACTCATCAGTATTATTTTTTTAAGCTTTACTACTGTAAGATCCGAAGCTATATATGTAAATTGTATTGTTGAAATCTAATTGTTCCACGGAATTTGCAATTGCTGAAACGTAGGTTGGCTTTGAGTGAGTTGCTGAATAATTAGAGAGCATCCGGATTTTATTTGACAGCTGATGTTTTGATTGAATAAATTTCTGTTCTTAGTTGTCCATATAACGTAAGATCCAAATATGTATATACATTGTGTTTCTTAAATGCTAGCCATGGTCAGGAATTATGTACAATTTGTTACTTGCTCAATCTATTTTTACTTGTCCAACAATGACTTGGAAATTATTCAATAAAACAAAGTCAATAATTTGGATAATAAGTATAGATAATAATAAGGGTAAAATCCTTTGGGATGGCCCAGTGGTTTGAGCTTGGGACTTCCATATTGGATATCTCAAGTTTGTAACCCCTTGCCAATAAAAATAAGAGGTTTACCTTTTGGATTGAGCTCATTACCCGGGGCTTGTCTAATGCGGGTTACCTCTCGTGTGTAGTTTGCGAGCTGTTGTGCGCACCCAAAGGTAGCGGCTACAGTTTCCCTTGTCATAAGAAGGGAAAAAAAAGTAATAAGGTAAAATGGTAAATTATCTTTTAATTTTCTTAACTGGACTAGTAAAATCGGACATCTTTTTTCAGTGTAGTGGACAATAAAAATGGATGGAGAGAATAATTTATAAGTATAACAGCTATTCGTAACCTGTAACTCTTTGTACGGTATACTGACTATACTCAATTTGGTCAATGTATACTATTGTCTCAGCATCGCACTAACTTATCTGCCTCGTCAGAATGATGGATTACAGAAACAAGCTAGTCTTGGCTCCAATGGTCCGAGTGGTAAGTACCTTCAAGTGAATTTAAATTAGAGCAGTCCTGTTTTGGTACTTCATGTTCCCATTTCTAGATGTTTGTGGCTCTTTTTATATTCACCAGGAAGCATAGTTAAAACTGCTCTTAATGTGTTTTTTGCTTTACTAAATGATGATTTTAAATGCCTATGTGTATTCTTCATTGCTTTTGGCCAGGGTACATTGCCGTTTAGGCTGCTTGCTGCCCAATATGGAGCTGACATAACCTATGGAGAGGAGATTATTGATCATAAGATCATCAAATGTGAGCGGCGAGTTAATGGTAATTTCTTGTTCATCCTTTTGCATCCTTCGTCTGGATTATCCTTGAACATTTTCATGTAATATGTAAACTAAATACATACTACCTCTATTGAAAGAATGAAACCAACAGTTCCTAAAAATGCCAAGGCACCAATGACGTGACCACTATTGTTCTTATTCAAGACCCTTTCTTTGATGAATATAACCTTGATTTCAATGTAATGTATATGTCAATTTGAGTACTTCTATATTTCTAATGGATTATCAGATCTAATGCTTTTATGTTAATGAAAGAAGGATGTGAACTCTTAATTTCATCATGTTATGGCTCTCTAGTCTCTATCAAGAAAAGCCTTTTAGTTGAAGAAATTTGATGACGAGAAGTTTTACCTGGATCTGTGGCTTAAATGAAATATTTGAGAGATGATTGAGCATTTACTGATGATAGTTAATATCAGAACTTTAAAACCTTGAACTGAATATTTTAGTGTGAGTGTTGATTGCCCCTCGAATACCAAACAAGGATTTGTAAATTATTATATAGGTCGTGTACAGTGGTGGAACCACCTTGTTCTCACGGGGTTCATCTGAACCCCCTTCGCCGGAAAATTAATACTATTTATATATGGTTAAAATAATTTTTTAGGTATATATAGTAAATGTCGAACCCCCTTGACTACTTCGTTTGTCTATTTCTTCAGATTTTGAACCCCCTTATTGAAAATCTTCGTGTATATTGACATAGTATAGATGACATCTGATACCTGATTCAGTAGCTTTCCAAGCGGAGAAGATTTATTCAAAGTCATTACTCTGTTAAGGCTTTATGACTTGCTGTATATGTTGTTGATTTAGCAGTTAGCACTATGCTTTATGCCTTGCAATTTTACTTCATATTTTTATTTTTAGGTATTATGAGCATGGATGAATAGGATTCACAGTCACTTATGAAAAAGAAACGAAAAGATAAATATCATAGTGAAGCCTGCCTTTAGATGCAGGTTACCTAGTACATTTGAGATGGCAAAAGAAAAAAGTTGCTAAACTCGATGCTTCTAAAATATTTCTCATGAGTTTTACCCCTTATTCCTTAGATGTCTTAGGGACTACTGACATAGTGGAGAAGGGAACTGATAATGTTGTTTTCAGAACGTGCCCCGAGGAGAGAAATCGAGTTGTATTTCAGATGGGCACTTCTGATGCCATGAGGGCTCTCAAAGCTGCTGAAATAGTGTATGTTCCATTCAGTTCTTTCTTTTTTCCTCCCTTATCATAACTGATCTTCGTACTTTAAATCCATCTGCTCCCCCCCCCCCCCACACACAATCTGTTTTTCACATGGTCA
>NC_028642.1:55859789-55906386 GCF_001406875.1 Solanum pennellii
GCTCCCCCCCCCCCCCACACACACAATCTGTTTTTCACATGGTCATACACAGAGTCTTATAAACAGACAGATTGGATTGGATGCCTATGATGAAATTTCGCTCTTGTTTCCACTTGTTTTATTTTCAATATGCGTCTTCTAGCATTTTTGATGGTATTTCTTTTTAAGTAATGTGATGCATTATGTAGTATATCTCTGTTGGTTATGTAAGAACTCGTATGGTTGAGTTTATGAACAGACAAGCAGTTTCTCTAGCGAAACCAGATACCATCACCCCCATCCACACCCAAAAAAGGCAAAAAAGACAAACATTCATCTTGAGCAAATACAAATGCCATTAATTAATAACTCCTTTCCGCCGGTTTGGGGGTCCTAATAAGTTGTGTCATTCTCTTGCTGAGTATAGTGGCACCTGCATAAGTCTTCTTGTGCCATGAAACGTTTTCTTGATAACAACAGATACTATTGGGGTTTTTACAAGGGGTGAGGTAGAGTATATATGTCCTAATTTCCATACTGAAAATCAAGGTTAGAAGTGGTCTTGTTGGATTTAAGAGGTAGATTTCATATATTCCAGTTCTCTATATTATACATCAATGTTGGAAATGTTCTTGTTGGAATTCTTTACTAATTTGCTTGAGGAACTGTCCTTTTTCTTTGATGAAGTAATGTGTTTTGTTAAAGAGCATCTAGAAGATGCAACTTACTAAAGAAATCTGCTAGCAATTACTAGTAAAGTGAAGTTGCAATTCCTTATACAAAGTGCTACCCTCAGCCTAGGGAGCTTACAATCTGAAAAAATGGTCGGGGCTAGTTACAGACTTACAGGTGTCAATTTAATCAGGCAAAACAGACTTAGCAGTCACTTTGCTTTGAGGGGAGAGTTCTGAGTTGAAATACCATCAAAGCATCTACTGTTTCTTTCAATCCACAGACACCAAAAAATTTATTCCAGGAATCATTACCCGGATCTTCTTGATGGCCTTGTCAACTCTCAAGTGGCAGTGTGGCACCAGCTTGAATAAGCTTCCCTCACATGCACAACATCACCCAATTCAGCCCAAGGAGGAAAAATAGAAATTGTTGAGGAACTGTTTTTGAAGCTGGACTCTCGGCTTTTGCTTTTCATTTTGTCAATGATGTCATATCGTTTTCTGCATTGGAAGTCTAGATTTTTAAGTTTTTCATGTTGTTATCAGTATTTGGAATCGACTTTTCTGACATTAATTGGATGATGGTTATAGCTGATGTTCGTTTACAAATAACAGGCTTGTCAGAGTTAAATTTGTTAATGTTGAACTGCAACAAGCTGCAGTGATATGAATTCGCTTCTCCAACAATTTTCTTTATATTGAATAGCTATCATAATATTCTGTGAATTGCATTCTTATCATGATTCATAATATACTTTCTTATGATAGAGAAGAAACTTCAAAGACATGCTTGAGTTTCTTTGCTCTTTTTAGGTCTTTACTTCTGACTTAGTCATGAAAGCTTAAACCAGCAATTATGCTCGATATGGGTAGGAAGTTAATGCATCTGATCGAAATATTTGATGGTCTGTCCCTTTTCAGGTGTAAAGATGTAGCAGCAGTGGACGTAAACATGGGATGCCCCAAGTCATTCTCTATTAGTGGAGGCATGGGTGCTGCACTGTTGAGCAAACCAGAGCTCATCCATGATGTATGCAATTATTGTTGCTCCTTCATCAGTAGGCGAGTTTCCTTCTAATATAGCATAGGAGTGCATGTCCTGTTCATAATGCTTCCCTTCTTCTGAACTCAGATTTTGACAACATTGCGAAGGAACTTGGATGTACCAATAACATGCAAAATTAGGTTATTAAAAGATCCGCAGGATACAGTGGAATTGGCACGACGAATTGAGATGACTGGTGTCTCTGCTCTTGCTGTCCATGGAAGGTAAATGATTTCTGTATATCTGCTTCTCATGTTTTTTATAAACTTAACCTTGTGCTCTGTCATCAATCAAGCCTTTGAATATCCAGTAATCCAGATTCCCTACTTTGATGGTCAAGTTATTTCATATAGTTGTTGGAGTATTTTTGTGAAATGAGGTGGGGCTTGCTGTAGATTCAAACAGTCCACCTTAGAAGCGAGAGAAGAACCATTTAGTCTGCTTCTTGGTTATGTTGGAAAGTATTGTCTCTTCAGTATGTTATTGCTACTTTCCCCGATTACTCTCTCCTTTCACTTTTTGTGGTTGTGAATTTTTACTGATATTGAAGTTTCATTCTGAAGATGCCAATTCATGAATTACTAACCACATCTAGGGTTAACAGGATTGTTTTAGGTTCTGATCTTCCTTCCATTTGCTGAGGGGTGGGTTCCATGAATTATGTTGTGCTATCTTATGTGTAGTCAGTGCTAGATGATTTAAAATACAGAAATTGAACATGCTATATTTGGAAACGATGTCAAAACTGATTTATTGAGGGTGCAATTTGATAATTCTCTCGGCAGCTACTCTTACTATGTCTCTGTTACACAAAATATGGTCACGGATCATTTTTGTTTGTTTTTTGTTTGGGATAAGGAGTCTTCACTGGTTGCTTGTTTGAGCTTTCACCTATTTTGGGCTTTTAACTTGAAGTGGAGTGATATTAGTATTTCCTCTGACTAGCAAATGTTGCATGATTGTTGATTGAACTACAGGAAAGTTCCAGATAGGCCAAGAGATCCTGCAAAGTGGAATGAGATTGCTGATGTTGCTGCCGCTCTCTCTATTCCAGTTATAGCAAATGGTGATGTTTTTGAATATGAGGATTTTCAACGTATTAGAAATGTAACAGGTGTGCTTGTACTTCTTATAATTGCTCTTTGTTCTCATATTATTCTCTGATGAATCAGTTTGCACTTTATAGGTGAATTTTTTAAATTTAGATACTAAATAGATCTGAGTGTTTGGCCCGATATGACAATAATATTATATGTTATGAAGATAAATGTATCTTTGTCGTCCATATATGGGCATGTATGTTTGATTTTCATCAGGTGTCCATAGGTTTATGGAAATGGAATCAAAAAATACATTGTATGCAACAGTTTTCCTAATGAGATAACTAATTCTATAAAGAAGTGTAGAAAAAAGCTTGAATTCTTGCTTCTGCATATTTCTTTCTTTTGCTGTAAAGTTCTGTGGATGCGTTTGACAGTCTTGTAGATGCTTGCAGTTCAGGCCCTCCAGAAGAGCCGTCACACCAGTTTCGGATCCTCCAAAAATGTGTTATATTTGGAGGAGATCTGACATGGTGTGAGGTGATATTTTTAGAGGATCTGAGCAACATAGCCTCCAATTCAGAAGTTATAATCTGAGAGATGCTGTTGCCTCAGAAATACAAAATTAATCTTTGTAGGCATGCTTCCTTGTGACACATCAGACAATGACAATCTGTATGAGAAAAGCATTGTTCATATATAGTTGATGATGGTTTTTCTATCTGTTTTTATGAATATCTACAGGTTGTTTCTGCTTATGTTTTGCAACATGTAACAACTTTATCTTATAGGTGCTTCATCTGTGATGGTTGCAAGAGGAGCCATGTGGAATGCTTCTATATTCTCTTCTGAGGGAAAAACACCATGGGAAGATGTCAAAAGAGAGTATGTGAGAAAGGTATTCGGCCTGTGAACTAGATGTGAATCAATCTCTTATTACATGTTAAATTAACTCTAAATTAAGTAGCCACTTTGTCCATCCAGCATATAAATGAAATAGACTAAAATATATCCAGCATTTGTTTCAAATTGAAGTCATTGACTTCCTATATGCTTTTCACTGCAAATGTAAGTGACAGGTCTGGGTGCTTTGATTTCAGAGTATATTGTGGGATAATGATATCAAAAGTACAAAGCACACCCTGAAGGAAATGATAACACACTATTCTTCCCTTGGGCGCCCGGAGGGGCTGGCAGTAATTAAATCAAATACCTTGGCAGATCTGGCGTAAGTTTTTATATCTTCTGCCGTTACTTCCACCCGTGGTTACATGTGTTGGGATCAAATTTAGTTGCTGTTCAGTTAGTTTCCAAATTAAGTTGTTCATGTTCTGATAATGTATGACATCTGCTTCACCTCATCCCCTTGCTTGTTTTTTTTTACATAATTGCGTAGTCTGCTCATTCTAAAAGCTACTCAAAAGTTTGACTCAGTAAAAACGAGGATTTATATTGTGAAAAGGTGCATGAGGTTCTTAATCTTCTCTTTCATCCTTGTATTATTCACTTTGAGATTTGTCCAACATTGGCAGAGTCCATAAGTCCACAACCTTTACTATTATCATTGTTACAACTCTTCACATATAAGCTGTCGATGGATATAACTAGCCAATTAACTATGATTGGACTAATTAGTTGTCGAGGCCCTTGTTGTTCTGGTTAGTGCTATATTTGAGAGGAGGTAACGAGAACGGGGAGAGAAGAACGTTATTTCTCTCATTTGGCAAAAAAGTTACTTATTGGAAGGAGTAACACCTTTTCCAACTCCTCTGTAAGTGGTCGAAAATGAGTTTGAGAGGGCATTTGGAAGATTTTATTCCCAAAGGTTTCTTCCTTGGACAGACAGCTACCTGTGAAGCAGTACTTATCCAAGATGATCTTCCCAATAAGAAGAGCATGAAGATTGTGGTTCTAATAGATAGTTCATGTGTGAACGGTATGAAAATTTTGCTAATCATCTTTCTTTGCTAAATGGGGTGGTGGAACATGTTCCTTTTCGTTTGGGATAGTGTATTGCTGATGTCAGTGATGTGAGCATTTATTTGTATGGAGGGGTTATACTGTATGTACCACTGGTTAAGAATTTTGCACACTTCTCGCATGCATCATGTGGCTGCTTCAAAAGAGTGAAATGGGGAATATATGTGCGAAGTGTATATTTAAAAAATTGCGTAGCCAGAGAAGGATAGTAATAAGTAGGGAGTTGGTTGTATTATCTGTCTTGCATGTTCATTTGCTTCCAAGGCGCCACTGACATAAAGTCATGTCAACAGCCTAAGATTTTATCACTTCTTATATATATGAAGTCATCGTCAAACATATTTTCTCCTTCCTCTGGGTGTTTCTTCTGTAGGGCACCTACTAATTTAACTGGCTGCATACTTACTGACTTTTCAGGAAACTTTATGGAGAAGAGGAATACTATGAATATGTCTCAGAAAGCCGGAGGAAGCAGCAGATGAAATAAGATAAGTAGTTCACCCTCACTAATCATAGAAGTCAATACACCAAGACGTCGATTAAATTGGACTACCGTTATAATTTATAAAGCTAGTGGAGTATTTTGAAGCAAGAGATAGAGGTGGACTTTGCACATGAGGTTGTTAATGAGTTCTGAATTCCTTCCCGTGATGTGACTATACCCAACTGCTATCCCTTGTTTGAGTTTGAAGTAACATTCCACAACCGCTGAACGAATCCATCAGTTTGAACAATATTCATGTAGGCTGTACACTAAATTGAACTTAGTGGGTTTACCTAACCTGCATAAACCAACACGATAGCTATGTATCCTTTGGATCATAAGGGGGTACAATTGAAGTTTTTGCTTTATTTCCGTGGTTCATGTTGCAGACATGATTTGCAAATTTAATATATTTATGTTTAGTGATGTGACTGAAATCATGTACAACTAAACAAATTTGAAGTTAGTATAAAGTCTAAAGAAGATCTGCATTTTGATAGAACAAATCGACAAGGCTGCACACATTCGCCTTTTTCAGACCCCATTTATATGATTACATCAGATATGTTAGTTAATTAAACAATAGACAAAGCAGAAGTTCATACAAATTCCTTCTAATGAAGTGTACATAAGTCTTATGATTAAGAATTCCAGCAGAATAGAGATGTCCAACTCATTGTTGTTGCCCAATTTGCTATCTTTAAAGTTTTTTTAAATTAAATTTGCATATTTGAAAACTATATAAGTATTATATGTCACAATAATTGTACAATTGAAAATATTTGAAAGCTAAATGAAGAAATGCAGACAAGGAAATACTCATTTTAAAGTAAAGACATGAAGAGATACAGAAAATGAGTAAACTTACTTCAAAGTAACAACATACTTATATGAGCACTCAGCCACTCACGTTATGTTCAGGAGCCAGGATTAAATAATTTTTAGTTTACACACACATAATACTTCAAATTTCTCAAGATGTAGCAACACAAGGTTCTTGTGGTGCAAAATGGGTAAGGTATGCATCAGCCAACATTTGGCCTAATTTAACTTGAGCCTCTGTAGTTAAATGAAGATTATCTTCCTTTAGCTGCAATCCCATGGCATCAACACATACAACATTTGGAAGATCAATTGCCTTTTGTGCTTCTCGAATCTTTTCAATATACTTCTCATCTCCTGATGCAATTGCAACCTATAGGACAATGCAATGCGGTTAAAGAACACGAAATACCTAACCACAATTGCCAAAAATCCTTGAAAAGTTTCACATCAGGCTTGAAGCAAACTACATTAGCTAACCTGAATAATTGGCAGAGATGGCAGATGCAAATCAGCACGAACATCATGTATTAACTTCTCCATATTAGCCTTATATGTATCGACACAATGCTGAGATAATGCATCACTCTCTCCTTGATACCAAAGCAATGCCTTGATTTCTCCTCCATGACTCATGGCAGCTCTAGCTCTGTTGATCATATTCACATACAAGTGTTGCCCGTGTGCCCACTCCTTTATCGCAGTTCCTCCTACAGCACATGGCACTAACCCAATAGCTTCCACTCGGTCCTTGATTGCATTTGCAAATGACATTCCAGGTCCAACACCACATGTCTTCTTCGCATCAATGTCATGGTGGAGTGGCTCACGTGCCACCTCATAACGGAGGTGTGCACTAAGACGGAAAATTCTAGAAGCATCTGGATGGCACTCGTTTGGTACAACGCCATCCCAGTGATGCTTTTCTACTCCACCACGACCAGCCATGTTACTTTGCCCAGATAGAATGAATACATTTTTGGGGGAATAAGCTACATTTTCCAGGGTTGAGTCCATAGTAAGAGTTCAAGATGCTGTGATTGAAAGCGGGTTTTTTCTAACCTAAGACAAAGATGATGAAAAACTAAGAATCCTTCAAATTTGAACTATCTATCTGTATATATCCTTCTAAATTCAACACCTCTGCTGCTGTTATACAGAAAAATCATTCATCAAAAAACTATAACAGATGCGAATCACATTGAATATCCTTCTTATTTATCAGAAGGCTGATGATAAATACACTTACAAGCAAACAACACCAAAATTGATATACATACATAATCAAAACGAATAAACAATACATATGCTTGTATAGCAGAAACTGCAATTTGACAATCATAAATAACTACGTCTCGCTATATGAATCATCACTGACCGTGTTACTCCATCTAAACTCCGATGCTGATTAATCCAATCATACCTTCACTAATTCCAAAATTAAACCTCTTCCCCTTTTATTCCATCTTAGCATTTCATATCCAAAACTAGACACACATTGTTTGTTTTTTAGCACAAAACCTATAGAATTTCGCCTAGATCGAAAATTACACAACTCGCAACATCAAAAAAAAAAACCCGACAGAAGTCAATTGTTAGATTATTACTGAGAGATTAAATTCTACAAAGCATCCAAATACATTTAACAAAGCTTTAAAACAGCTCATAAACCATCAATTGTTAGATTATTACCTTAAATATTACGGGAATACAATCTTTTCCCCATTAACATCAACTTACCCACTAAATTACACATAATTAATGAGACGCAAACAATGTACGATTAATTAACAAAACAAATTATAGCTGTTAATGCTAATGTAAGTTAAAAATAAAAAAAATTCAAACTGAGGATCCAATCAACGAACACAACATACAAAAAATTGAACTAAATCGGCAAGGGAGAGGAATTACCAGGGACTTAAAACTAAGCAAAAGATGCAAGAAAATTCTCCAAAGAAACTGAATCCGAATGAAGAATATAATAATTGCTGAGAAGATGAACAAAACGACGCCGTAAGGTCACTGATCTATTAGGAGTTGTTTGGTTCAGAAACAAACAGCTATAGGGAGATCAACGAATAATGTTGAAGTTCTTTTTCTTAATATATAATATGGAAAAGGGCAACATAGATGCCTCTGTGTATAGTTTTGCTAAAAAATGTCTCTTATCGTCAATATTTTACTTCAAAAATGCTTTTAAATTATACGAAAGAAATAAAAATACCAATCAATTTGTAGTTTGGTCCAAAAATGTCATTATTATTATTTAATGGGTCAAAATGCTTATTTTTCAAATAAATATTATTTTTTTAATACAATCTTTTTATAATAATGTTTATCAAATGTTTATCCTACTTTAATTCAGAAAAAAATAAAACATAAAAATATTTCTTATTTTATTATCATTATTTTTTATCGTTATATAAATTTAAATCAATGATGGATATATTACAATCTTATATATGACATATATTATATGTCGAAAGGGTACATGAAGTTATTCAATTATAATTGATAAAATGAGATTAAGAAGGAAAAAAATATTTTTTACGTTTTTATCTGATAAAGTGATTTTAAAGAAAGAAAACAAATATAGTGTTCTTTAATAATATTTTAATTAGGAAGAAGATGTTTTTGAAAAGAAAAAATATATATTTATTCAAAAAGGACATTTTTGATCTATTTTGTACTTTTACGGGCATTTCTGGGTCAAATTATTGACAGTAAAGACATTTTTAAAACAAACAACAAACGGAAGACATTTTTTTCCTTTCACATAGTTTAATGGCAACCTTACACTATAAAGATTATCCTTTTATAGTGCAAACTTTAGGAATGATTTATGGAGTTTTGAAAATTCAATAAATATTTGAAAATTATAGTACTTATTTTTTAATAAAAACTTGAAAAGATCTAAACCTCATAAAATTGGTTAGGAGTTTTAAACTTATTTTTTTATTTTAAACTAAGAAGATTCATTTATAATGTCGAGAATTATTATTTTTATTTTTCATAATTATGGTATATACGATCACCTCAATTAATTTTATAGAATATCATAAAAAATATGATACAAGTTCGAAACACATATTACTCAAAATCAGGAGCATACACTAAAATCCCTTTAAAGAATTATTCATTTTTCTCAAGCTTTTTAATCATCCTTTAGAAAGTGACAACAAACGACTTCTATTAATATAAGGAAGCTAATATGGTGTGCATTTTGATTCATTATTTGTACTTTTCTTTTTAAAAGTTCGAGTTTGAATTTCAAAAAATTTAAAAATGTATTACCAATAAGTGCTGTCCTTCTAATGGGTAAAAAGTGCCACAAATTGAATTCATTAAACCAATCATTTACATTATATTTAAATCATTGTTATACATTGTATTGTATTGTTATTATACCTACACTTTTTGTTTTGATTGTTACTTAAAATGTATTATATTGTATTGTTGAATTTCGTTGTTACGTAACAATAAAAACCCTTGTTTTAAGGAATAACAAATTTGGTGTGTTTCCATTATTACTTAATTTCTTTTCTCAATTATATCTTTACATAATATTTCAAAATACTATTTTACTGAATAAAAACAAATAATACAATCTAGCCAAACATTATATCTACCATACAATAGAATACAATACAATACAATACATGAAACAATGGGTAACAATGATCCAAACAAAGTGTTAAAGTTCTCAAGGCAAATAATCATGCACCAATCATTTAAAATATTACTGAATATCTTTAGCTAATTCGATAAATTCTTCAAAAAAATTTTTGGAGATCTTTATGATTCAATTCTTTTTCTTTTCAAATCATTATATAATAAAAGCTTAATAAACCTCAACGGATCTTTAGCTATTATAAGTAACATCAATAAAATTTTGGAGGCAGAAAGAGAATCCATACACAATTAACAATTAAAAAAATAAAATAATAGCAGTAACAATTTATTTACATGTCACAGCCTATGACAATAAAAAAATAAAAATAAAAATTATTCTTTCCTTGTCTATTTTAATAAATAAAAATAGTGAGAAAAAAAAGACGAAATAATTAAAATAAAAATAAAACTAACTCAATGCAGCAAAACCACCTCCTCTCATCATCTGCTTAAACTCAGCATAATTAACCATTCCATCTCCATCAATGTCCACTTTGTTAATCATTTGTTTACAATCCTCTACTGTTCGTCCCTGTTTTAGCCCTAACGATGCGAGAACAGATTTCAATTCCTCAACACAAATGAATCCGTCGCCGTTTTGATCGAACACATTGAATGCCTCACGCATATCTTCTTCTTCATCGCGTTCATCCATGATGGTCTGGTAAAGCGAACCGAACTCATCTATGTCAACGCAACCGTCTCCATTCACATCGATTTTCTCGATCATCTGGATTAATTCCGGATCTGGTATGAATATCCCCATATTCTCTAACGAACTGTTTAATTCATTCTTCGTTATCCGTCCGTCGCCGTTCCGATCGAAGATTTGGAAGATACGTCGGAGTTCGTCTGAGTCCATTCTCTTCTGATGCGATTCAACGGCGTCGGAAACGGAAACCGGCGACTGTTGTGGCGGCGCCGGTGACCGCGAATGGATGTGTTTTTGTTGGAACCAAGATGGAGGAAGGAAGGAGATGAGTTTTTTTGGGAGTAAGGAGAGGAGGATTGGGTTGAAGAGATTGAAAATGCAACGAGTTTTGAATAAAATGGCTGGGAATTGCATTTGGTTTTTAGATTGTAAACTATTAAGGGGTGGTTGTAGTTTCTTTTGTTGAGAAAAAATAGGAGACAAATTAGGAGTAGCTTTTGGGGGAATATATAAAGTGCAAGTTTGGAAAATACCAAACAATTTATTAAGAAAGGAGTGGATGTCGCGTATTAGGATATAAGATAAATATAGGCATAGATTGTATCATTCTCAAATTCTCACTTAATAAAAATTCACTATAAAATTAAGTTTTTCATCCGTTTCACAAAGAATGATCTAGTTTGACTTGATACGAAATTTAAGAAAATGAAAATGAGTTTTGAATCTTATGGTCATAAATTAAAGTTATGTCAAATGTATAAAATTATCTTTTAATCTTGTGGCCTTAAACATGTCAAATGAAAAAAATATAATTAAAATATCACAAAAAAATCATTCTTTTTTAAACAGACAAAAGAAAAGGTGATATAAATACAAAATTTGAGTCAAAGCTATTAAAATGATGATTTCACTCATGCGTATGCGCATTAGACTATATAATCGGGCAATATATGGAAATTTTACTCTTATCAAATCGTTTATAATTGCTATAATAGGTTATTTACCATGTATTGTTGGTCATCGATCCATGAGGTTTAATTTTATCCTGACCTACAAAATAATTCGATTTTCATAACTCTAATTAATTCTCAACTGACTTGATTGTATAAATTTGTTTTGCATCATCATTGTACATTATTAGTTAATCCTCTCGCCATAACTTCCACCACTTGATTAGCTTACTGACTTGTACTATAAAGATGCGTAATCTTTGCACTACTAAGATTAGACAAAACATTAATTATTATTTTTTGTATTAAGAGTAAGCTGAGTTTAATATTTCATTAGGAGAATTTTCTTTTTATAATACGAGAGGATATTAGAGCTGTCATAAATTAATTAGATCTGTCAATTGCGCGTTCGATTATAGTTGCGGATACGGAGTGGTTATTTATTTTATTACAAAAAATTATAATTATAATAAGAGGTGGGATTCTCAAAAAAACGCGTTTTAAATTATTGATTGATTTCGTTTACCTAAAGTTTTTATTTTATTTTATTTAATGCTATCCAACTGGGAACTTATTAATAATGAAACGTAATATAGTACTTTGGTATTCCATATTAATTAAATTTGTGAGATGATACACATATTAAAAAAATATATATATTTAAGGACATGATTAATATTGTAAATAGTGTAATTTAACTTTTAAAAGATATAAAACTTTAGCGAAGGAAAAGGCAAATATGAACAAAAATAAAATATTTATCTTAAACTTTGGATAGTTCAATTATTTTGAACAGTAAAAAAAGCATAAAAATTTAGTTAATATGAAATAGAGAAAGTATCTGTTAAATAAATTTGAGATGTCAAAAATTTAATTAAAAAGTTCATTCATACTTCATGTTTACGTCAAAACTTAATCACCCAACATTATTATATCCGCATTGAAAGCCTTAATAAGAAATGAATCTTATTAATTGAGCTTTTTCACTCGTAGATGGACTAATCTTGTTGAGCAATATAATTTGATTTATAACTTAAAAGTCTAACTAAAGTTGTAATTTGTGAATATAATATACTCATCATAGTATTTATTATTTTATTTACTATTCCTAAACTTGAATTATAAGAATATATTTTTGTGTGTAAGCTACATTTTCGTTATTCAATTTTCTTCTGAAAATAAAAAAAAAGAAAAGAAAAAGAACAAAAAAAGGTCGTTGGTGTTGAATTTTAGTGGAATAAGTTTACTAATCCAAGACTTAACAAACGTTATGGTTTTGCGTGCTATTTACTCCCGTTGTCCCATTTTATATGTCACATTTTGAAATTTTTAGAGTCAAATAAATCTATCTTTGATCGTAAATTTTTTCAAAGATCTTTTAAACATTGTGAGTTATATTAGTTATTATGACTCATAGTACTTTTTACGTAGTTTCAAATATATAAATTTCATTTCAAAATAATTAAAGATTTAATGCGCAAATTTTTGATCAAACTTAAATTGTTTGACTCTCAAAATATAATATGTGTTATATAAATTGAGACAACGAAAGTACTAAATATTTATATTAAAAAAAAGTGATTGAATTACTTGTTTGTTTTTTTCATTTTACGTGTGATACTTGTTTGGATCTCTTACTAATTCAATTTTACTATGTATAAGATCTATTAAACGAATTTTTTCTTTTAATTTCAAAATCTGAATTCAAGATCTTTAATTAAAGATGGAAAATCCGAATCCTATAAAAAAAAATGAACATAGCTAACGGATCTCAAAATAGAAGTCCAAAAAAGAGGTCCCTACTTAAATGAATCTAAGCTAAACAAACCGACACTCCAGCTTGTGAGGGCAGTTTGTGTTTTTTCATTACTATTAATTCAAATTTATTTGGGATAATGCACAAGTATTCCTTTAAATTATGTTCGTAATCTCAGAGACATATTTATATTTTGCTAAGGTTCTATTACTCTTTGAACTTATTTTATTAATAATTTTCTACTCTTTTTTGGCTTACGTGGCACTATCTCGTGGGTCTATGTTGGGTCCACAAGATAGTGCCACGTAGGCCAAAAAAGGGAAGAAAATTACTTATAAAATAAGTTCAGGAGGATAATAGTACCTTAGTATAGTATAAGTGTGTCTCTGAGATTTCGAACGTAGGTTGAGGAGCTACTTGTGCATTTTCCTATTTATATTTAATAACTTTTGATTTTGAGAATAAAATGTTCCTTAGAGATAATTTTACCCTAAAACTCAAAGTTGGAGACTTCAATGGTCAATTAAAACTACTTAGCAGACAACTTATACATCTTTCGTTTATTTTAAATATATAAATAAATAAGAATATAATAAATAACATTGATTTAATATAAACTTTCGAAATAATACTTTTTATCCTTTCAATTATATTACAACAGAAAGTAATCGGACCACAAACTTTATAAAAATGAACGTTGTTAACGGATCTAAATACAAAGTCAAATAATTTACGTTGGGGAATGAAATTGGGCGAAGGGCCAAAACGCGTCATAATTAGGTACACCTAAGCGGCCAGCAACTATATTGATAAAAAAAAAAATCATTTTAATTTATATTAAATCGATAAAAATAATTATTTTTCAAAAGCTAGCCAAAAATATAATGTACGTGCTATGCTCTCGCTCTTTTAATATTCACACTCGTGTGACCACAATATTAATTGTGTCACGCATGAATCTCTTTTGAACTTTTATTTAAAGCACTACATACATTTTTAGCATTTATTATAATCAAATCAAATTAATATAGATATAGTATTTTGATCGTTTAGATTTGTTTGACTTGAAATAAAATTTAAGAATTTTGAATATTGTAGTTGTAAATTAAAGATAGTGCAAAACTTACAGCCTAAAACATATCATTCTAAAAGTTTGAAAGTAAAAAATTATCAAATAGTAGGAAAGAAGATTCTCTTTTTTTTTTTAAAAGAAAAAAGACATTTTTGACTCAATAAAGTAAAAATTGGAGCAGGAAAAAAACTTATCCACATCGGGTGTTTACAATAAATTAATGCAACTTCTATTATTACGTGATTTAATGAAGTAACACATATGTTAATTAATGATGGTTAAGTAAAATGAACTATAAATTTAAAAACATGACATGCATGTATTGACTTGATGTATACACCCGGTGTGTGGATAAGTTTTACCCATTGGAGCATATTTGAATCGAACTATTAACGGTAAGGACTTTTTATTTTTACCAAAATATTGACACAAAACGTTTTTATTCAACTTCGCATAGTTTAACCGTTATTTATACGACCGCCACACTACACCCCCACCCCCTCCCCCAACAAAATGTTGATGGCAAAATGACAATAGTTGTCATTCATTTCATTTTAGTGAAGTTAATATACAAGGAAAATTTCAAATAGTTTGCCACTAATGACTTGTGAACTTCTTGGAGAAAAGGCAAGAAACCAAAACTTATGAAATGAAAAACAGAAACACTAGCTCTGGGGAACTAGTTTCTTTTCAAGAATCATATCATCTGTAGAGAAATCAGCTGCTTTCCTGAATGTTCCTCGTCCGAAATCTAGGTTGTAAGAGTCTGTAAGACCTTCCACCAGATCAAAATCCGGTTTCCATCCTAGCAGAGCCTTTGACTTCTCGATGGATGTAAAGAAATGCTGTAGAAATTCGATGTTAAGACCAACGAGAAGACATAGATAGACTAGTGTTGGACAAGAGAATCCGATATTAAACAGACAGCTAACAACTTCAACAGAGGAAATAAACCATATTTCTTGTAGTATTTCGTTTGGACTACGATTGATTGTACAAAAATGTGTGTTTTAGTGAGCATACTGATGTGTGTTTTAGGAAGGGACTAGGATAAGAGGCGGTGAACATGTTGTGAATCTTTACTGATGATTCATTTAGTTTGATCATATCATTTGATTCTGATAAAGAATGTCTCAAATTTCAATATGAATGGTAAACAACTGAAATCAACACACTAATATTTACCTGGTCACGGAATGGGAATGCTTTCTTCTTGCCAAAATCGAACTCCTTAGGGTTGTAATGAACAAGCTCGGGTTCAGGGAAACCACCAGCCTGGATCAGGAATATTGAGAGTCAATTGTATATCATTCAAAGCTTTTACAAGCAATATAAGCTAACATTGACCAAAAAAAATTACCTTGGCGCAAGCCTTAGCTAATCCATCAAATGTGACATATTTCTCTCCGGATATGTTAAATACTTGCTTGCTTGCTTTCTCATTTCCAAGAACCTGAACAAAAGCCTTTGCAAGATCCTGCCAATATCAACCGAAAGCAAAAATATTATCACATAGACACGAGGCTGCGATTCTTTAGACGATTCCTAAGCTCATTATGTTATAATGCTGTCGAACTGAAGTATTGCCTGAAAGTGAACTAAGAGTACGTTGCTCCTACTTGAAAAGACATATTTCCTGGTTATTACTAAATGGAAGCCACTTGCAAAGATTGAATATGTATAGGACCTAAGCAAACACATCTACGTTGAACTTCTAGGGCGATAGCATTGCTTGATGTTTACAATAGAAACATGTGAAGTACTCTTTTAATATGTGCTGACTAACCTTCACATGTCCAAGTTGAGTTATTTGCATCCCTGAGTTGGGAATCGGAATTGGGCGACCAGCCTTCAATCGGTGGAAGAACCACTCTTCAACAGGATTGTAGTTAAGTGGCCCATAAATATAAACAGGCCTTAGAGAAGTCCAATTAACATCTCGTGATACTAACAAGCTCTCTGTCTCAAGCTTTCCTTTATGCCTACTCTTCGGGTCACCTGCATCAACCTGTTGACATTGGGAAAGATGGTTTTTTAAACCTTGGGGAAAACAACTACATAAAGAATAAGGGATAAGATAAGACCAAAACTTAGAAGAAAGGCTGAAGCAAGGTGCAAATAGGATCGAGCAGATAAGCTGCTACTTGTTACACCTCTGAGATAATTATGAAGTCTAATCTCTCTGCCAGGAGACAAGGTTCAATAATAAGAATTTGTAAGTGCCTCCAGTCGAACCTTAGTTTTAAGAACTTGGAACTGAAATATTGACAATAACCTCCTGTGTAAAACTCCACCTTGTTTGAGCAAAAATATTGTTTTTAAGTGTCTACTAACCAAAATGACGGTCATGTATGTGTTGTTGTCTATTGTTATTAACTACATAGTATCACAAAATAGACAGAATATAAGCTCAAAAAATAATCATATGCTACTAAACTGACCTCAAAATGTGGTAAATAATCAGTTTTAAGGTATACACCAGCTGAAGAGCAGTAGATGTACCTGAGATTCATAGGCAGTTAAAATAATCAGATAAAAAGGAACACCACAATCCGGTCATTCAGATATGTTTACCTAGTAAAGAGTGGCTAAGCCATATGAATGCGACCAATTCATGACCAAATATTGTAAAATAGTTCAAGCTAATTGGTATAGTAGTAATGATTCCTGGTACAGAATCATAGCAGATATGTATTAAGAGGATTCACTGCTTACTGTTCTAGATTAGGTAATGCATCCAATATTGGCTCCACTTCAGTTGCTTCACGTCCTGAATAAAAAAAGAATTGTTCATGAACAATAGACCAAAAAAGGAGGAAAAAATAGAAACATACTTCTACCAGAAAAAAAATGTTTGTAACAACAAAAAACGCGGAATACATTGAGATATAGAATAAAACACTAATAATGAGTACCATTTATGTCATACACAACATCATAGCCCTCCGCAGAAAGACTGCTCTTCACAAAATCGAAATCCATTCTGTCACCCTTCAAGTGCAATAACTGCAGTTGGAACAAAAACTCTCATTACTTAGACTCCTAGAGCAACTCTAATCATGAAATCCCAAAGCTTTAGAGCTCATAGAATTCCAACATACCTTGGAGGAGAAATCAGCATAATCCTGGTCTGATTCACCTGGCAATTGTTGAGAGATTGGAGCTTTTCCTCTTGTGAATAGAGTAACCTGCATTTGTGCATCATTAAAAGATTGTGAATTTCCAAGGTAACTTCAAACATCAAAGACTGTAATCTTCGCCTGGTAATAATTTGGATGACAATGTAGAAGTCAGAAAATGATTTGAACTTTAGAGAGAGCTTAGTCTGGGTCGATTACCTGGTGGCCTTCTTTCACAAGAAGTCTCGATAGAAACACACCAATGAATCGCGTGCCTCCCATTATCAGGATTTTCTTTTCACTCGAGGCTGTAACTTGCAATGCTCCTTTTGACAGGCATGGTTTCCTCTTATACTACAACCATCATATAAAAGTAAAACCAGAAAAACCTATCATATCAACTCATTATGCAGCAAAGCAAAAGTAGCAGCTTCTTGATACATATGGAATATGAAAAAGCATCAATTCTCAGCATTTCTAAACAATTAATACTCACTCTTCTTGTCTTGCATAAGCCAAAGATTAACTTAAAAAGACAAAGATAACACTATCACAGTAGCACCCAATGGAGCCGGCCTAGAGGTCAATAAACTGGACCGAGAACCACGAGGTCTCTGTTTTCAAATACACTAAAGGTAGTTTCTTCCTATTTGTCCAAGACTTTTTGGACAGAGTTATCCTACATGTAGTGATGAAATGTAGTAGGTAGCCCGTACCCAAGTAACTAACTAATCGCACAAACTGGTTCAGATACCATGTTATTTGAAAAAAACATTACCACACAATAGTATAGCCTAATGTGTAGTAAAGAATATATTTTTATAATCTTCTTGAAACCATAACAGATAAAGGTAGGATTTTTATGCAAATTACG
Organism: Solanum pennellii; assembly: GCF_001406875.1. Classification (NCBI taxonomy): domain Eukaryota; kingdom Viridiplantae; phylum Streptophyta; class Magnoliopsida; order Solanales; family Solanaceae; genus Solanum; species Solanum pennellii. The sequence continues at coordinate 55,877,912 of NC_028642.1, forward strand.
AAATACTAGCTAAACCCCAAGTCAGTATTCAAAAAAAATGACAAAAAATTTCTACCCAAACCCACAAAAAGCCCAACATATGTGGGTACCTGAAATGAGGAGATCAATCTGGCACCATTGAAGTCAGAATTGGAAGAAGGAAGGAGAGAGAAAGAAGGCTGTTTGGGTTGAATAGCAACCAAACTAGCCATGTTGTTGTTGATTTGGTGCTTTTTTTTCCTTCCTCAGTGTGAAGAAGAACTTGGGGCAGAGAATAAAGAAGAAGAAGAAGAAGAAGAAGGGCTATGATGATTTTCTTGATGTCCATATCTTCTTCTTCTTCTAGTGATTATGATTTGTTCTGGCTTCCTCTCATTCTTACAATTGAGATAAGACGGAGACCCCACTTAGAATCCCTCCACAATTTTCAGTTAGGTATCCACACTTACCTCAGCCTTAACTTCAAACAAAACCATAGCCTCTCAATCTACTCATTCTTGATTGGCGCATAATGACAATATGTAAAGCACTTTTTAGTTTTTGGTCTCTACTGTAAAGGGGTAGTTTTGAGGATAACCAAAATTAGTTTTTGATACTCGAATGGTTTGGACATGTGACGAGGAGGTCATAAGTGTGTTATAAAAGAGGACATAAGATAGAGAAGGTATATAAATATGTTATTGAAGAAGAAGATTAGACATGTCATGACATATATTCAGTTTATTGAAAATATAAATCCTAGATAAGAAGAAACATAGGTGAAAATTAGGACATAAAAATTAGTAAGTAATATATTGCTCGTTAGGCAGAGGCTAATCTCATATCCTTTTGTTTTTATCATATTAGGCGTAGTTCCTTATTAACCTTGGTTGCTTGTTAGCTTTTTGAATTGACGATCAATTGAAAACAGTCTCTACCCTCACATAAAATAGGAGTAAAATCTACCTGCATTTTAATCCTCTCCGGACCACCATACACGGAGTATACGGTTGTAGATTCCTTTTTATATTCACTACAATTCTGTGGTACATTAGTCGATTAACAATCATAATCATAATCACCCACAATTCACCTAATTATAGTCAAGCTGGGTTAAATATCTTCAAGTGTGTGTATATTGTAAAGAAACTAATCTTAAAATATCAGACAACCAGAAAAGAAAGGGAAAAAACGAAACAGAATAACCCCCAATTAAATCCCACAAATGGGGTCTGAAGAAAGCAGTATAATAAGTAACCTTACCCTTTCCTCGTAGAAATAAAAAAAGAGATTGTCCCAAAAAGCCTCAACTCGGGACACATATCATAGTAAATTAGAAAACAGATATGAACACCGCAAACAAATGGAACCTTTACCCCTACCCCTAGTTGCACTTACTGCAGAACGTGAATGGCAAATTTCAGATACATTTATGCATATGGCCCATACGTCTATTCACCAGCCGTGCGGTGCAAAAAAAAAAAAAATACAATGAAGCAATTGGATTCATGAAAACTGAAAGGAACAAAAACGTTTTCCCAGTTCGTTCATGTTCTGCATGTACAAGACCTCAATAAAGGAGAAGTCCAAATTTAACACCATGTCAAAATCTCCTAAGCATCCTTCCGATATGTGCCATCATAATTTCACAGCGTATACAAACCACCATTATATAATCAATACATGATTGTTCGTAGAGGTGGACACTGACGACCAGTTTCCTCCCACGAGTAGCTTGTTCTGTATTAATTGTTCAAACAACACTAAATGCCGACTGTAGAGTAGAGGAGAACCGAGAAGTGAGGGTCTGGGTTGCAAATGCTTGAAGCTGCTTCTTAGCATCTGGATATTAGAAAGAAGAAAAATATATGAATATTAAACAGTAAGGGCATACTGGAAAGCAGAATTTTAAAGAGAATAGTACACAGAGATCTGATCATGACTACCAGACACAAATGAGAACTGAAACAAGCAGAGCAAGACAGAAGCAACAACATACATACATATATACATACCCAGTGAGAGCAAAACAGAAGCGAATAAGAGAATACACAAACTAATGAGGGAACCTGACAACATCTATCATCATACATATTATGCTCATGCATGAAAACTGGAGCACCCAAACAAAGTAAAACTCCAGAGGTAAAGATATTGTTAGAGGCAGAATCTATAGAAGTTAAAGTAAGTACACACCTTTGCGGCATCTAGTAAAACCAACAATATTTGCGACGCTGAGAGTCAAGCAAACTCCAACAACGAGAAGATAATCAGCTTGGAACCTAATGAGGGAGAATATCGCGAGAAAGAACCAAGCAACAGCCTACAACAAAGTACATGGATCAGGTGCAACACATCAACGGCTAACTATTTCACTTTGCAAAAATAAGGTACAGATAGAAAGAAAAGAAGTTCTAGAATATATTTGAAGCCTGAATCTTGAAAAAGTAAAAGCTGAAAACAAAAATCGAGAAGCCAAGGTGTGAAGGGCCATTGTTCGTATCCACATATATTTTGTGTTTGTTGCAGATTTTTCTTGTTTTCTGATTGTACAATATATGTGCTCAGTTTGATATATTGAACATTAGAATAAGCAGCCAGTGTGATAGAGTCTTCACTTACTGTTAGGTACAAAGTCCACCAAAACAGCCAGGAATCCTTCTTGTTCATGCGAGCCATTGACTGAAAGGAGAAGTGAAGGAAAAAGGTTTGTCCAAGGCAACAAAGGTAATTATTAAAATGACTAAATGGGCAAGCACTTCTAAAATAAACGAACATCTGAAGGTAAAGATGGATGCTAAGGAACCTGAAACAAGATTTCTCACCTCTTGATCAAGGCACTCAAATCTCCACACACTCTCGCCATTGTCATCTATTTCATTCCACCACCTTAAACCCACAAGAATACGTCCACTGACGTTCTTAACCACCCAAAAGTCAAGAGCAGCTAAAAGAACAGTTACCACAAAGATGATAACAAAACTATCAACAAATAAAGCTGACAGAATATAAAACGCTAATGCTGCTGCCTGTCAATGCAAAGAAAATGTATTAAATGAACATAATTACAACCTAAGACATTAAAATAAAAAGCCTATGTAATAAGCTAGACCTTGAAGAGCACATGGAAAAAACATATCTGTGGGTGTGCATAGTCCTCCCCTGCAGGCTGAGAAAGAATGTGACAGCTTAATTAACTTTATGACAGAATCAGTCAACAAATTCTATGTGCTCCCTCCTTTCCTTGCAGCGGAGAGTGTTTAGGGGTGCAAGGGGAAAGGAGCAGCAAGGGTAGTGAAAGAGAGAAAATAAGAAGGGAAGATCATCTACAATAAGTAACAGAGAAAAGTAAGATAAGTGGAAGGCCACAAACTCCTCTAAGCTAAAGAGTATTATGTAAAAGGTTAACCATTTTTATTTTTTTAAAAAGAAAATTACCTTCGGGGACATCCGATAAAAAATCCTGTTTTACCTGCATTGCTTATCCTAGATCATATATCACCCTTCTATCCAGATGATTGATCTAAAAGGAATGAACTTAAAGATTACAACAATAACAAAACAACTAACACTCAATCCCATGCTAGTTGATATTGGCACTATAGATCTATTTCGCCACATTCTGACCAGTTTCATTCCAATATCCAATAGTTTGGATTATCTACCACTAGAGTTCTCTAGATTTTCTACTAACATACGAATATCTAAACAAGGTAAAAAGGGGTAAGAAAAACTACTATAATGTTTAAGCTAATGTAAGCATGCCAATATAATTAGTTTAATTCTATGTTGCTCAGACTCTCCAAAAATGTTGCCCCACCCGTGTCGAATACTCCAAAAAAAACACTACTTTTGGAGACCCGACACACACCTGTCGACATTTTGAAGAGTCCGAGCAACATAGATTATAATTCCAACTAGCCAGTATCTTCTATATGGATCTTTACTTCCGTCATTTTCTCTCTAAAGTGCAGGTAGATTTTGAGAATTTATAAGTCTTTTGAAACAACTTTCATCCATGTGATTCTATCTCCAAGGTAAGTGTACTAGACTGCTATTTGTACCTTTTACTAAACTAACCTAAAACTTAACCACACCGATCATGAAACTGACATGATATAGTGGGAAGTGGGACTCACCTGTCATCCAAAATTAATAGCACATTTTAAAATAAAATAAATATAGGTAATTAAATTAAATAGCACATTTAGAAGTTTAAATTTCAGAGTTGCATCAATATACACACACAAGAAACTATGTAATACAAAACAATCACCAAGCTCCATTCCCAAGCTAAAATGATTGGCTAACAAGTCTCCTACATCCATTTTACAATATTTAGGTCCAGTCCAAGTAAAAGAATCTGTTCCTTGAAGCAAATTAGGATCTCAACATTTAGAAGATATTTCTTTTACGCTAGACATAAACCAACCGCACTTTCCCTCCTTTGTCTGGATGTGAAATCCGTGCAATGCTCACATTGATTTGAGAATAGAACAAAGCAGGAATACTATGTCGTCTCTCAAAAAGAGATACAACTATATTAAATAGGCAATCAATGACAAAACTTAAGAACCATCTACAGACACTTTATGCCCAATCATTTCGATCTTGCTTGGTAAACAAGGGGATCAACACGAGTGAGTACTCGACTACTCGTCCCACACTAAACTCATCAAATTGTGACTATGACTCCATAATATCCTTGAGCCTAGCAAATCAACACTTCCTACTAACTCCATTATTTCACCTAGATTTTCAGTAACAATCCATCCAACTAAAACAAATTATTCACCTACCCGGATAATACAATTCACTAAAGCAGAAATTTTCAATTCCCAAAGACAGATCCGTAACACATGATATGCAGTAGAAAAGTAATGGAAACACGAAAATCCAAACAAAAGAGCAAACCAACAGATCAAATAAAATAATTACGAGCTCAAACAAAACCCTAACATCAATGCAACTCATTCACACATACCAAAAAAAAACAATTGTGAGATTTCAAAGTATCAATTTACAGCATTAGGTGAAAAAATGAATCAAATAAGGAAAACTACGAAGCTTACTGGGTTAAGATCCATGTCGAATTTTTCAAATCAATTTTCCTTAGGATTTCGCCTGATCTCTCTAATGAAATTGTTTCGTGGAAATGCAAAATTGTGCTGTTTTCCTAATTTTTAGATTTGGCATCCGGCGAACTTTTGGAATTCTAGAAATGTACCCCAATTTTCTTCTATTTAAGAAATGCCCCCAACAACTTTATTGTTCTTCCATTCTAGTCTCTCGTAGACGGGTTGATAGAGTTTAAATCGACCACTTTTATCGAGGAAATAGATGGTTTCAACTTTTATTACACTATCAAACTTTAATGGGAAAAGGGTCAAAAATACCCTCAACTTTGATGTATAGTTTAAAGGGAAAAGGGTCTGATATACCCCTCAACTTTGTCATTTATAGCTGATATACCCCTTGTTATGAAAGTGGCTCATACATACCCCTACTTGTAAACAAATGGCTCACATATACCCTTTTCCTCTAACGGAAATGAAAAAAATAATAATTTTAATCTAAATTTTTATTATTTTTTTCTAAAAAATATAATTCTATATGAGTAAATTTAATCCTCGTCAAACATATTTTTTTTGACTTTCTTTTTTGTTTCAATGACTAATTTATAATTATTATTTTGATAATCAAATTTATTTATGTTTCACTAATATTCTTGTAAAACTTATTGTAGATGACCAAATTTTTTCTTCGAATACGAAATTAAATTATAATACACACAAAAAAAATAGTTTAATTTTTTTTTCTCTTTAAGCTAAGGAATGTAAGAAAAAAAATAAGAATAAGAAACTCAAATAATTATAATAAAAGAAGTCAAAAAATAATTTATGTATGAGAAAAATTAAAATATACTTTGAACTTTGATAGAAGAATCATATATACCCCTAATTTATTTATTTTTTAAATTAGAAGTAATAAAAATAAATTTAAAACTATTTTTTTAACTTCCGTTAAATGAAGGGTATATGTGAGCCATTTTGTACGGCAGGGGTATATGTGAGCCGTTTGTATAAGGCATAAATGAGCCACTTTTATAACGAGGGGTATATCAGCTCCAAATAACAAAGTTAAGGGGTATATCAGACCCTTTTCCCTAGTTTCAACCCCATTTAAAATAACCCGATCCATTCTCTCAAATCTCCTATTCCCGTTAACAAACAAAAAAAAAAAGATGCCCTCACGCAGGATCGAACTGCGGACCTTCAGTTTACAAGACTGACGCTCTACCACTGAGCTATAAGGGCTGTGTTTGATATGGAACTCAATTTAAAATATATCACTTATAAAAGTTAAAGGTTCTGTTAATAAATTCCTCTGAATCATATTATAGATTTTTTGTGTTGCGCAAAATGCTCTCGAGTTAATTTTTCGTCTTTTGACAAGAATGTAATTTAGTGGTCAGTAAAGTTATTGAAAATCTTAAAATTTTAAGTTTAAATTATTGAATAAAATTACTTATACCTCGTAAAATTAATTCAAATATATGAAAACTAACCTGGACATAAATATATTATATAAAAGAAGATATTGTTACTTTGTATGTGATCCAATTCTATTGATAATGGATGAGATCACATTAATTCTCACATAGAGCTATTACACATATAGCATTTGCAATGACTTAATTTTTTTTATGTTACTATTCAATTGTTCTAATACTTTATTTATAAGAAAATCTTGGTTGGACTCAATAATTTCATATTTTACTGTGTAATTTTATTTGTTCATATATTTATTTGATTTTTTTTTTTTTAAAAAGGTCTCTCAATTTTTATGAAAAAACTATTTTCGAATCAATACACATGAAATAAGAAAGCTTTTCACTTTGATCGATATTATATTTGATCTAGTAATAAATAAGGTCTAATTTTTGTTTAATTAAAAATTCCAATAATTATTCCAAAATAAAAACAGTTACAATAGATGCTGACCAAATAAAATAAAATATTCAAAGTGATGATTAGTTACTTGCAAATTTGCAAAAGGGGTGGAAGATTAGGGTTCTTTTAAAAGCAGCTTTTGGGTTCTGAGGGCTCTACTCCACTGAGCTACACAAGGAAAAAATGGCAGCTATTCAGCAAAGTCTTTCCACTTCAATCTCTTCATCAGCATCTACTTTTCTGGGTCAGAACAAACTCCGTTTCAGGTACCCAATTTAATAATCTTCCATATTTTCTTTCATTTTGTTAATTCAGTTCCAGTTTATTCGTTTATTTTGAATCTTCATCATCTGCGTTAGTTATAGATATTATTGGTCTACATTGCTGGTAAAAAATCAACCTTTAAGCATTAGATGAAGCAGTAGAGAAGAAATGTCCTATATTGGTTCAGCATTTTGACTTTGTTATGTATTTTCATGGGAAGAAGGTATAATGTTCCCAAGGGAAAAAGGAGTCCTTTTTTCTGCTGGTATAATCTTGTACTTGCATTGATTATTGGTTTTTTTATTCTCCCAAATTCAAATGGAAAAAGGTGACCTTTTTGTGGTTTGTACTGATTCTTGAATTTGTTTCTTTATAAATTGTTTAATCTAAAAATATTTGATTCTGTTTTTTTCTTAGTGTTCTCATTTTGACTAACATGAAGCTAAAGACTCTCCTCTTTTCCATATTAAACAAAGTTTCCTGCATTTATAGCATTTACGTTCTAGGATAATTTTAGTAGTTTATGAACTGACGGTAATCTCATCTGGATTGGTAGTATAACAAGATTAACTGCATTGATGGGAACACAATAAAAAACTATGGTTGCTTCGTTAATACTTTGCTTAATGTATAAAGTGTGCATTAATTGTTTCAGGAATCAGAATGTGTCAATGCCAGGCAAAACCAGTGGTATTGTCAGATGTGTTGCAACACCCTCTACGGAGAAAACTTGTAAGCCTGTATGTTAGTGTTGGTTTCCAGTTATATATTGCCAAGTTGAAATGAGAATAGTAGACTTGCGAGCCTGTGCAATGTGGATCAGTTAGAGCCTTTGGCAATTAATGTTGAGAACTTTAAACTAATCAATGTATTGCATATAAATTATTTCAACTTGCTGAAAAAGCGAATTGAAGACTCAAAATTTTTGCTACATGCACGTTTTTGAAATGCAAGAATTGTAAAATTATTGTCTTTCGACAATAACAAAAAGAAAACAACTGTCAGTTTAGGTGAGGTCTTAGTCTCACCTGTATCAGTCCTTCAAATAGCTATGCAATCTCTTAACATTTGACTGCGCTAACAAAATTTCTGTTTGTCTTGAAGCTTACAAGACACAGGTCTCCCGCAATGAAAACTTAGCGAAACTTCAAGCTGGTTATCTGTTTCCTGAGGTCTGTATTTCAACTGGTCGATTTTCATTAAGTTGATTGCTGTTTATCTGTATTTTTAAGGTACTTTGCTATAGAAGATGTAGCATTGCTTTTGGGAACATGCAAATAAAATATTGATTTAGATGAAATTGCAGTAATTTGGAATCACGATAAGCCAGTGAGCAAATTTAGTTACCTGAAGCAAAATTATTTGCTTTTTTAGCTGAATTTGGATGACTAATTATGTATCTTTACCTCTCTATGCTTCCATCCTGAAATAGGAGAAATAATTCAATTCTTTATAGTAATACACTCAAAGAGAACTCTTATTTTGTAAACCATCTCTCCTACTTGCTTCGAGTTAAGTTCTAAACAATATCTTTGGTGAAGTTAGATCGCGAGAAGGAGATCTGCACACATGTTGAAACATCCTGATGCTCAAATTATAAGCCTTGGAATTGGTGACACTACCGAGCCCATTCCTGAATTCATAACTTCTGCCATGGCAAAGGTAATACTGATATCTCTATCATGCTATAGTTTTTTGTTATGGGTCAAAACTTCAAAGTTCAGTGTATTTTTGTGTCCTATTCTGCCTGACCAATGATGGGATTACTAACAAAAATCATGTAGCTGGTAACACCAGTGTTGTTAAAAGCGCAGAAAAGCGCGCTTAAAGCGCGCTTCAAAGCGAGGCGACCCTTGTGCGCTTTTTTAACTTGAGGCGAGGCGATTTGAAAAAAGCACTCGCTTCAGAGGAAGAAGCGAGAAGCGACGTTGAGGAAAAAGCGCAAAAAAGCGCGCTTTTTATAAAAAAAGCGACAATTAGGGTTTTTTAAAAAAAATTAGGTTTTTTTTAAAAAAATCTGAAATATAACTTCTCTCTCCTCACAACTCTTCTTTCCCTTCTCTCCTCGCGACTCTTTTTCCCTTCTCTCCTCGCGACTTTCTTTCCCTTCTCTCTCCTGAAGCTCTCGACTGAGGCTGCTGGCTGCCGCCCTTCTTTTTCTCGTGAAGATCTCGACTGAGCAGGCTGCCTCCCTTCTTTCTCTCCTCAAGATCTCGACTGAGGCCTGCAGGTAATTTGTTCATCTCTTTTTTCTCAGTATAAGGAGAAAGTCTCACTTATGGTGATGTTTTTGTGGCAAGTGGTGTTGAGGAGGATATTTATAGGTTTAGGGGGAGTACTTTAAGGGGCAAGGAAAGAAGAGTTGGAGGTTCTTGTTCAAGTCGAAACCTTGTTGATGAGCCTTCTGATGAAGAAGAAGATGACCAAGTAGAACCCTTGGTTATGACACTTGAAGAGTTTGAGGTTCTTGTTGAAGAATAGGAGTTTGAGTCTTTGTGATTTAATTATGTTTTTGATTGTCTTGCTTTATATGTTATGACTTATGAGTATTATTGACTATCTATTTTCTTTTAATCTAAGACTATATTACCTCTATTTAGTTATTTAATATTTTTTATTTTTATACTAAATGTCGCTTTTTTTAAAAAAAGCGCGCGCTTCGCTTCACGCTTCTCGCTTCTGTGAAGCAAGCCCTCGTCGCTTTTTTCCGCTTTTCGCTTCCCAAAACACTGNCTGAAATATAACTTCTCTCTCCTCACAACTCTTCTTTCCCTTCTCTCCTCGCGACTCTTTTTCCCTTCTCTCCTCGCGACTTTCTTTCCCTTCTCTCTCCTGAAGCTCTCGACTGAGGCTGCTGGCTGCCGCCCTTCTTTTTCTCGTGAAGATCTCGACTGAGCAGGCTGCCTCCCTTCTTTCTCTCCTCAAGATCTCGACTGAGGCCTGCAGGTAATTTGTTCATCTCTTTTTTCTCAGTATAAGGAGAAAGTCTCACTTATGGTGATGTTTTTGTGGCAAGTGGTGTTGAGGAGGATATTTATAGGTTTAGGGGGAGTACTTTAAGGGGCAAGGAAAGAAGAGTTGGAGGTTCTTGTTCAAGTCGAAACCTTGTTGATGAGCCTTCTGATGAAGAAGAAGATGACCAAGTAGAACCCTTGGTTATGACACTTGAAGAGTTTGAGGTTCTTGTTGAAGAATAGGAGTTTGAGTCTTTGTGATTTAATTATGTTTTTGATTGTCTTGCTTTATATGTTATGACTTATGAGTATTATTGACTATCTATTTTCTTTTAATCTAAGACTATATTACCTCTATTTAGTTATTTAATATTTTTTATTTTTATACTAAATGTCGCTTTTTTTAAAAAAAGCGCGCGCTTCGCTTCACGCTTCTCGCTTCTGTGAAGCAAGCCCTCGTCGCTTTTTTCCGCTTCTCGCTTCCCAAAACACTGGGTAACACTTGGTTTTATACTAGACATGTTTCTAAATATTTCTGTTGATGAAAAATAAAATATTTCTGTTGATAGATTTCAGCATATGCTTACATAGACTACCATTAACTTGATAGGTAGTGTGTATTTTTAATCTATTCTGCTTATTGAACTATAAGTCATGTTCTTGATTTTGTTTTCTTTGCTCATTTGCAGAGAGCACATGAACTGTCAACATTAAATGGTTACAGTGGTTATGGTGCTGAGCAAGGAGAAAAAGTAAGTAGTGCCCCCTCTCGTCATATTTCAGTAATATGATATTAGCTCTACTATTTATTATCCAATCCTTGTTTCTCTTCCTTCTTTTGAATTTGCTACAATAATAATGGTTCTGGCCTTCACTGATAGTTTGTCTTTCCTCTTTTTGTACCAATTTGATTGTTCATTTGTCCTTTTCTTTCCTCGAATACATTGCAATATTCTTTATTCAGGTATCCACACAATAAAGTTTAAAAACTTTCTCTTTTATTCATAACGTCATTAAGGGATGTGCAGCTGAAATTTCTTAAGTATTTAAAAGCATTTCCATTTCTTGGATCAACAATAATCTATTACTCTTTGCAATTAGCTTTTTATTCAACAAATTCTTGGTTTGCCTACCGAGTAAAGAAAAGAGATGTGAAATGTTTCATGTTTGGGTGTTGTCAAGCATCATTATTTTGGATCCTTATTTTAAGATCGTAAGAGAAAATTATTCTTTGGTCACCATATTTGTTATTCATAGCATTTATTCCGTGATTCAAATGTAAATTCAGCTGTCAGAATAACTCTAAGAATACATTGATTGTTTCTGCATGAGCAGCAACTTAGAGCCTCCATTGCTTCTACCTATTATGCAAATGTTGGACTAGAAGAAGATGAGATCTTCGTTTCTGATGGTGCCAAAAGTGATATATCTCGACTTCAGGTCTGGTTTCCTCTGCATTTAGTGGGCTTTTCAAATTACTGAGCGGTCTTTCACTATCAGTTTATGAATTTCTTCACTGTATTGTAGGTTCTTTTTGGATCTAATGTGAGTATGGCTGTGCAAGATCCATCATATCCGGTAAATGTTTCAGGCTTATACCTCTGTTCTTCTCTATTATAGTATTATGACACAAATGAAAAAGAGTAGTTCGAGGGCAGCCCATGCTCATCCAGGATACCTGAACATTGTAGATTAGCCATGCCTATTTTGTAATATGATTTTTCACATCATTGTGATATTTAAGTGAAGTGGTGCTACTTGATAACTTAGCACTAATTTTTATACTTTGTAAAAGTTATTGATATGTCTTTTGTTATTATCATTAATTCATTATTGCATCTAATTGCACCTTTTCCTTTTATTTGGTGTAGTCTTTTTATTGTCTGTTGGACTACTCCTTGTTTTCTTACTAGGCCTTGGAGAAAGGCTCTCTTATGTGATGGTGTGTGTAAGATTCTGAAATATGCGTTGATTGTTGTTTCTACTGTAGGCTTATGTGGACTCGAGTGTTATTATGGGTCAAACTGGTCAGTTTCAGAAGGATGTGGAGAAGTATGGGAATATTGCATACATGAGATGTACTCCAGAAAATGGGTTCTTTCCTGATCTATCCAGTGTTCCTCGGACAGACATTATATTTTTCTGTTCGCCTAATAATCCAACTGGTTCGGCGGCATCTAGGGAGCAGCTGACTAAATTGGTGCAATTTGCTAAAGATAATGGCTCGATCCTTGTTTATGATTCTGCATATGCTATGTATATATGTGATGACAGTCCAAAGTCCATCTTTGAGATTCCTGGAGCCAAAGAGGTAAGTTCAGATCATGTTGCTTGGTTAACATTGAGCTTTACTTTGTTTTCTAGTGAAAGCTTCTGTTATCATTTAGTCAAACCCTGTAGCATATAACAGTATAATATCGATGACAAACTCATAATGTCCGTGTATCAGTTCGTTAGCAGTTACTTATCGGTACATTGCTACTATGACGATCCTTCTACTTCTATTACTCTTTTTAATCCCTTTACAGCCATACCTTCGATTACTCTTTTTGATTCCATCACAGCCATACCTCAATTTCATGTTACTTAGAGTCGGCATATGCATTCTCACCATTCATTTCACTCTATTTGGACCTATTTCATTCTAGTTAATAGTGATTTGTAGATCTCAAACAGTAGAAATTCGCTATATTTCCTATTGAGACACAAATTCTAATGCTTTTTCTCATCACCGGTATACAAAGTTTATTGAATGATTCTTACATTATTAACGGATTGTTCCATGTGATTCAGTAAGCTTATTGTACTGCACTTGCAGGTTGCCATTGAGGTTTCATCATTTTCGAAGTATGCTGGGTTCACTGGAGTTCGTTTAGGGTGGACTGCCATTCCCAAAGCACTCCTATATTCTGATGGATTTCCTGTAGCAAAAGACTTCAATCGCATTGTTTGTACAAGCTTCAATGGTGCATCCAACATTGCTCAAGCTGGTGGTCTGGCTTGCCTTTCACCTGACGGTTTCAAGGTCAGCTCCCTATTCGCGTAATCATAAAAAACATCATTATAATAGGCTTAAGAGTTCAATGTGAACGTACGTGTGTTGACTTTGCATTTCAGGCCATGATGGACGTGGTTGGTTACTATAAAGAGAACACACAAATCATAATGGACACATTTAACTCGCTAGGTTACAAGGTGTATGGAGGTAAAAATGCACCCTACGTCTGGGTACACTTCCCTGGACGAAGCTCATGGGAGGTTTTCAGCGAGATACTTGAGAAGACTCATGTCGTTACTACTCCAGGCAGTGGTTTCGGGCCTGGTGGTGAAGGTTTTGTGAGAGTAAGTGCTTTTGGGCACAGGGAAAACGTCACAGAAGCTTGCAGAAGATTCAAGGAATTGTACAAGTAAAGTAACTCGTTCGCCTGCATATCTATGTGAAAAGATGCAGCAGGCTGCACTTCTTGCATTCATTGAGATGATGTTTCTTGACTACTCGTGTTAACATTTTGATCATATCTATGTTGCTCTGGAAGAATAAAGCTTATTCTATGATTGCCACTATCAATTTCCATATTTAAGAGTAATATGAAGTTTGAAACCTAACTTTTACAAAGTGTCTGGTGAAAGAAGTGAAAAATACAATTTAATTACATTAGCATCACAAATATATTATCCATCAAGGTAGACTTAATCATCACATCTTGGAAAGATGGCCAATGAATGGTGTGATTAATTAGGCCAATTTGGGTGATTCCACCTTCAAAAATAATAATTATAATGATAATAAAGCAGAAACATTAAACCCAACTTGTGGTTTGGTCACTTTGGCTAAACAAATAAGTAGAAATAGATATCTTTTTTCCTAATGAGAAAATAAGACAAATAAATCGAAATCGAGAGTATAATATCATGAACGGCAAAATATATTATGTTTAAAAGTAATGCCCTCACGCAGGATCGAACTGCGGACCTTCAGTTTACAAGACTGACGCTCTACCACTGAGCTATAAAGGCTTGTATGTTGGAGGATAGCAAAACTCATATTTATTACTAAAATTTACAGCACTCCATACATTTTATTGAAATATTTATTACTCTAGCATAAAGATATTTTTAAACTAGATTTCTTATTTATTGTATGCATTAAGCTCTGCAAACTTACTAAAGTTAAACTTCAATAAGTGGTAGACCACAACAAAAATTCAAACCTACTCATATTCACAACCTATAAAAAGAAAATAGTCAATAAATTATATAATATGAGTTGATTTTATCGTGTTTTACATTTTTGATTCACAAATATCTTTATTATTACATTTTAACTCAAATATACCTTTCAACTACCAAAAGATGTTCTGAATAGCTTTGGGATCTTATGAAAATTAATGGTGACCATCACAAAAAAATCTACTTGCTCATAATCACATTTTTTCTTTACAAAATACATAGAGGGGTAGCTACTTCACATTTAATGGTCCTACTTAATAGTATGAATGATGGTCTACAAAATTCCTTACTTGACAACAACCACCATAAAAACACAATGAATAATTTGTAGAAAACTTTTCCATACCACATATTTAGAATTGAATGAGAAATAAGGTATCAAAGTGTTTAATTAATACACAACTTTGTATTTTATTTTATTTTTTCTTTTGCCTATAGAGATATAGAAGATAGTGATATAGAGTATCTAAACTCACCCATATCTAGCCAATCTCATTCAAGCACTATATTTCCTTTGATGACATCTTTCTTTCACTCTCACTCATTTCTTATCTCATCCACCCCACCCCCTTCACACCCCCCTTACCCCACCCTTCTTATATCTTAACCAAATTTTTTCTATCTTTTTCTCTTCACTATACTAAGCATTAAGCAAAATGGCTACAAATTCATTCAACTCCATTCATACACTAAGAAGAAGGCATTCTATAGATTGTCCTTATTCTTTTTCTTCCTCTCCTTCTTCTTTTTTTCCTAAGACAATTACCAAAAACCCCTCCTCATTCTCCAATCATAACCTCATAACTTTCTCTGTTTCCTCAACTACCCCTACCACCACCACTACCACCACCACCACCACCCCTACCACCCCCTTCGATACTCTCGAACAACACTTAATTTCTCAAAATTTCCGGGAAGCAGACGAGGAGACTCGCCGTTTACTCATCGTTTTAGCCGGAGAAGCAGCGGTTAAACGAGGGTACGTTTTCTTCTCCGAAGTTCAGTTCATTTCCGAATCTGACCTAAAGGAAATCGATTCGCTATGGAGGAAATACAGCGACGGAAAATTCGGTTACAGTGTTCAGAAGAAGATATGGAATAACAAAGCGAACAGAGATTTCACGAATTTCTTCATCAAAATTGGATGGATGAAGAAACTGGAGTCTGAAGAAGTGGATCAGTACAATTACAGGGCTTTTCCGAATGAGTTTATTTGGGAATTGAACGATGAAACACCCGAAGGACACTTGCCATTAACGAATGCTCTGAGAGGAACTCAACTGTTGAAGAGCATTTTTACTCATCCAGCATTTGTTGAAGATGGAGATGAAGAAGAAGAGAAGGAAGATAGTAGTAATAATTCAGGGGGTGATAAAGGAAATGCTAAAAAAGGGGGTTTATTTGGGGGTTTAAGGAGTAAATTATTTAGTAAACCAGATTACAGTTTTTAAATTTTTGAAGAAACTAAAAAGTTTGTTTATTAATCAAATCAGTACAAATTATGTGATGATAAAAAAAAAAAGTTGAATGAATTAGAGTTCTTTTTTGTTTATTGTGTTGTTATGAAAAGTAAAAATGTTTGTTTACAAATTTAATATAGTATATGTATAGCTAAATAATAAATTAACTATTGATATATTTGTAGATGTTCCATGAAAAATTTTTAAAAAAATGTATATTTTAATTAACTGGATATCATAACGTAACGTGTTTGTATTATGTGTTCAATCTAGTTTTGGCATTTTTTGTTGTCAGTGTCATAATCTTTTTTTTAAAATATATTCATATTTGAAAAGGAAAAAGGGACAATTTTAGCGACGTTAACGAAGTTAAAATGACTCTGGCATGAATGTACTTCAATTTGAATGTTTTATGTCATTATTTAGTGCCAACATCAAACTTATTAGGTTTTTTGCTTCTCTAGTTTATTCACATGGTCGATTCCAAATTTGGATAAAGAAGAAGGATTGTTAAAAATTAATCGAAAATAATATTTGTCTCACAAAAATAAGAGTATAATTTTGTACATATAACTTTTCTCAAACTTTAGTGGTATGAGGTGAAATCTACTTTATTGTAAAATTGTAACTCGTTAAACAACTTGAATCCTCTGCATTTATTGCTTAGATACACTTGAATTTGTCATATTACGCAAGTTACAATATTTTGATACCTCTAGATACGTGTATAAGTAGATTTGCATGTATCTGTAACACATAGCGAATATCTCTCACTTCTCTCCCATCTCGCTTGTCATTCTCCTATGAATTTTGTCTCCTAGATACACGTGAATCAATCTAGATATATACCAATACATTTATCTAATGTGACTCATATACATTTGAGGTATACATATCCCTCCCCAATCTTGCTCACCTCTTTCCGCGTTTTTGCATATATGATAGCAAAATATATGTATCTAACCGTAAATTACATAGGAAACTCTTTAAATCAGTATTAAAATACGTCTGAAAATATAGATAATAATAGCATGACACTGAACGATATTTAGTTATGTAGTTTTTCCTTTTATTTATCCATTAATTTGATATGCTCTACCTGATTTATCACTACTGAAAATAACTCGTACTATTTACACAGTAAATAGTAAAAATCTATTTATCCATTAATTCGATATGCTCTACCTTTTGAAAGATTTATCACTACTGAAAATAACTCGTACTATTTACACAGTAAATAAAAAAAATCTATCTTTACTGAAACAAATTTTGCTACAATTTCTCGTGGAAACGAGCACAGCCCCTGTGGAATTCGAAAATTTTCGCACCGCCTATCCATCTCCACTTAAATATCAAGCTTATAGCTTATCAACAAGATCCAAAACCACTCGAATTAAAAATCTGAGGGCTCAAAAATGCTTTCTATAAATAAATAAATCAGTGGAAACAACTCGAATCTGAGTTCAAAATTATGAACCTCGAAGCTACATCCATGAGAAAGAAGACGTTTAAAATCATTTTGCTTAAAGAGTCGTGCATATGGAAGGTGGAGCAGTCCTCGTATGGAGGTTTTCGCCACTTTTTGAACCTTACAAACACTTTACAAACCAACTTCTCCTTACAACTAGACGAACACAATTCACATCTCATATAGGCCAACATCGATCCCGTAAGCAGATATCACATGACATTGGTAGATAGGAAAGCTTTTCCTGACTACAGTCTAGTTGTTAAGTGCAATTTCAGCACGTAGCAAGATCTTGTCAGACATACTGATCTAGAAAAACTAATTGGTCATATAACACATCTAACACAGATTGAATTGCAAGCGTTAAAGGGGGCTGATATCAGGGTGCACTGCATTAAAGGGGATTAAGAAGTGTGAAATGGATGAATGTGCCGAAGAACAACCTGATGAACTTCTATAGATGAAAAAGGCTTGAATGAGAGTAAGGTTCTCTATATTGGCCTTGCTTATAGCCAACATGGACTCCCCTTCTAATACATAGGCAAGGTCGATATACTTTATCAACACCTACAGATACTAGTGACTGAACAATCCTAATAAAGCAAAGAAGACAACAAGAGGTAAGGTAGTCTTCAAATTCTATCCCATAAGGAAGCATTATGCTGAATTGGTCCGGAATAATTACTACCAGAGTCTATTGCACTACACCGGTGACAATTCCTCGGGCAATCACGCTAGCTATGTTATTATTGATGTTGTTATGGGGGGTTTCCTAAGTGAGTAAACAAAGCAAACTACAAATTGCTAATTCTTTGAACAATTATGCCGACTTTCTTTGGAATTATGAGTCTCATATCTATCTATTCTCGCAAAAAAAACATACATTATAATAAGAGAACTCAAAAGAGCTCTGAGAACACAGGCATCTGTGCACTTAGTATGTTAATATAGAAACTCTGGTGCACACACCGAAGAAGGCAACACAGAACATAGACATGAGAGCAGTAAATTGGCAACTGCAGCGTCTAATTAACAATAGCAAAACATAGACTCACGAATATAGAAATATGAAGCTACTCAAACATTAGAAACAAACCATTATAAAACTGTAGATAACTGAAACAAGAGCCAGGAATTATCCATCAATAAAATAGTGCAAACACAAAAACAGCCTAATAGTATCTTTGATAACAAAAACATTCCTCAAAACTCTTTAATACTAAAAAAATTACCATTTCATCAAAATCGGATTCAATCTTCGCTCAGAACCTAAGCTTGGTAAAGAACCAGCGATTTTTCCCGGTCTTGAACCTCTCCTCAAGCCTAGCCTTGGTCTCCTTTGCAGCGGTCACCTTCTTGTCACGTGCCTGAAGAACATCAGCATTGACAACATCCTTCAGATCCACATCGAGTGTGTAACGAGTAGGCATGATGTGGTTGTAGTTCACGAGCTTGATGAAAGCCTTAACACGAGATTTCTTCGCCTGCTTCTTTGCTGAATCCTTGCGGATCACCTTCTTCGGGTACTTGGAGATACCTGCAACCAAACAATGGCCATATGGCCTGTCCCTTGTTCCTTCATCAAATGCCCTTACGATCACAGCTTTCCGGCCGGCATACTTGCCTTGAAGAAGGATAACAGCTTTGTTTGGCTTCAAAAACTTCACCATCCTCGCCGCCTCTGAATCTCTCTCTCACACACACACTATCTCGCTCGGCTGGATGAAATGGAGTATAAAACCCTAACGTTTCGGCTTTATAAAGCCCTAATTCTCAACGGGCTAGAATGTAAATCAAAGCCCTAATGCAGAATGGGCTTAGGCCCATAATTTGTTATTATTGGATTGGGCTTTGATATTTGGACCTTCTCAACCAGAATTATATTTGATGTATATTGCTTCAACCGTATGGATAAAACATTTATATAATTGTTTAATATTTGCAATGACTAACAAAATTCTAGATTTTGATCTAACCTCTATTAATAAAATTTTAAATTTCTTTGAATTTTTATTTAAAATATTATCTATGGTAAAAAAATTCCTCTAAACAATTATCCTCAAAATTTCACAACCAAAAGGCTACGAGGCTTGTTTCTACACTTCGAAAGTAAAAATAATTTTGATTACGAGGCTTGTTTCTACACTTCAAAAGTAAAAATAATGTAATGTGTGGTGAAAGAAAGAAAGAAATACCAATTTGGCTATCTTTAGCATAAAATCTAGGAGAAAGGAATCACTTTGAGACACTTCCTAAAGCAATAGATCGTATAATCT
The DNA here is from genome assembly GCF_001406875.1 of Solanum pennellii. Taxonomy (NCBI): domain Eukaryota; kingdom Viridiplantae; phylum Streptophyta; class Magnoliopsida; order Solanales; family Solanaceae; genus Solanum; species Solanum pennellii. The sequence continues at coordinate 55,897,475 of NC_028642.1, forward strand.
AGGTATGATTTCTTGAATTAACCATAAATTAAATAAGATAAGAGTGTCTGGTATGCATGAACGATAAATCTTTTGCAAAATGAATACAAAAAAGAAATGTATTTCATTCACATTCATCAATAATAGTTGTATAAAAGTTATTTAAAACTCGTCAATTAAATTATTCTAGAATTTTAGTTATAAATTATAATCATTGATTTACTTTACATAACCTATCATCGATTTGGTTTATTAATTTTCAATTTGTGAATATGCTAAACTGCTAACCAAATCTATAAGATATTTATTATCAATTTTGTTCGTTAACGATATAATTTACGATTCAACAAATAAAAACATGCTCATATAATCATTTATACACTATGTATAAAATTAGAAGCAAGAATAAGAGTGCAACACATATTTCCTCATTAATCACTTTTGTTTAAACAAAATAATTGTTTAAATCAGTAGACTCATACAATAAAATGCAGAAACATAAATAGGCTTGTTTGTACCATCTATGGCCAAATATTATACTAAAATTTAGAAAATAAAGATTAGAGAAATGTTAAAGTGATCATTATATAATTTTGGAAATGAGTCAAAAATATACTTCAACTTTAGTTTATTAGTTAAGTATGCCCTTATTATTAAAATAGAGTTATTTTTGCTCTCGTTGTCTACAAACATAACAAATATACCCCTAATTTGATTGGAAATCTCAAAATTAACCCGAATTTTACCCATCAACCTCTTTTTCAAATCTAATCCAGCCAATTTCAAATTACCTCGAATTCCGTCCAAATCAGAGATATATTTGTTAAGTTTGTAGACAATGAGGGCAAAAGTAACTCTATTTTAATGGTAAGGCATAATCAACTAATAAACCTAAGCTAGCGTTTGGCTATAGATTTCAAATATTCTTGACAAATATTTTTTGGATGAAAATTTGGGCGAAATTTCACCATGTGATTGGCCATAGTATTTGGAAAATATATTTCACTTTTTTTGAAAAATATGATTTATACCCACAAATTTTAAAAACATAAAAACTAATCATAAGTTAGTATTACAAGTCAATTGAATCTTTGTTACAACAATAACAAATAGCGTCCATGACACTAGAGCAATGCGATAATTTTGGAGTGAGTGCAACAAGCATCATTTCATACATCATGAAGTATACAAAACATATGACTTTGTTATCTTGAGCCGATTGTTCATCATTTTTCATCAATAAACATATTATCATTTCACATTCACCGAATATATCATCACTACTTTGAAATTAACGTAATAATTATGTAATACAACGTAAGCAACAACTATAGATGGTGTTTTTGTAAAAGATAAAAATTTGGGGTAAACTTTAAACTTTTAAAAAATCCCAAATAATAAGATTTAACCCATATACTAGAAAAAACTAGTACTTGGGATATTTGTCAAATAATGACAAAGTATATGAACAAACACTATTTGTCAAGTTTTTTCCCAAATATTATTTGAGGGGTAATTTTTAACCTTTTTTCGATTTTTTGTATGTTGAAAACGAATAAGTAAACTTCAGAAGAAATTCTCCCAATTTTTTTGGTGCCACCTCATCAGATCTATCCACCCCATCGTTGTTTACGTCCATATGCAATAAATGCAAATGAATGTCAATACACAAACAATAGTAAAATTACATAACCTTTGATGAGAGAAATCGTCACAACAAAAGTTAAAATTTGCATAGTTGAATAAATTTCAATATTTGAATACTGTGAGAACTGTCAAAGTCACATGAAACAAGATAGTATATGACAAACATTACGAGTGCTCACCCTCAACTCTTTTGTTTAGCAACCTTTAAAACAGTACAAAACTAACAGGTCTACAAAATTAATAGAAAGGTTGGAAATTCTGCAATCATAGAATATTCAGATGATTGCACTAGCAACATTGACAAGCTGTGACACTGTAAATTTTCAGCTATTTCAGTCAAAACATTAGTACCGGAAAATACTTGTGAGGATCATAACACTACTTGGACAATACCAATGGGTATAGGTCAGCGCGATACTGCAGGTTATGCTAAACTCAAAATAGTTGCAACTTGGGATTTAACAATTTTCACTCAAAGATAACGAGAACAGAAACATTTGGTGTAATTGAAAGAACCACCAAGGCCACTTTGTCAACAAAATTTCAACACAAGAACTAGAAAACTGAAATTCAAACAAGTCTGTAATATATGGTCTCCAAAAAAACTTGAAAGAAATGGTAAAACGAGCATTTGGGATATGGTCCATCACCAACATGTCTACTTCTAAAATACTCATTCTTCTTCAACAATTTTACCCTTCTCACTGACATAGATACCATCAAGAAACTTTCGGATATCCTTGTTCTTCACATGGCATTTCTGTACAACAAGATACAAAATAAAAAAATTTAAGTAATGCCAATTCAAATTGATAGTATCGCAAAGTTTAAATGTTCAATGTTAGGAGATAGAACATAGAGATTACTTGGTTAATGAGGGCAGCAGAGCGAGAAACGAGCTCAATGTCATTTCCATCCAACACAAGCTCGTCCTTAACCTTCTCAGATCGAACAACTGTTACTCCATCAAGCATGTCAACTTTCCTAACCTGACACAGCCATAAAACCAGTTAAATCTCCAGGCACTACTACAGCAAATGGTATAGATAATGAGCAGTGAAGAGTACATATGACATTGCCATACGTAGGACAAACCCTAGCCAAGTGGTATGCGACTCAAGCTGGCTTTATTCACTACGCCAGAAATGATTCCTTAATGGATATAAAATAAGCTACTATATAACATTTCTTTATCAAATAACCAATTTCTACATCATCTATAACAATTATACTAGCTGCTACCTATTTCAGTCAAACATCTCAAAGTTCTAAACCTAGCTGAATAAAATTGATCTTCATAGCAGCATTGTTAATGGCAAAGTTAGTTTTTCAAACAACTTTTAATTACTTTTAACAAATAAAACATATCATTGAAGTAGTTCAAAAAGAACTATGGAATTGATATAGGAATTCAAACACAAGTTCAATAGAATCTTGCCATTCCTTCATAAACAGGTACAGTTTTTCAACTTTATCTTCCTAATTACAAAAGCCAATCAATTTCACATTTGAATATACAAAATGAGAAATACAACAAAAAACTAAGCAATAAGAATCACATATGAAATCTTATATTTATATAAAACTGAAGCATTTCTGTGTAATGGGCGTCCCTTTTCGCTAAAATTAGTATCCAATGGGTTTAATACAGAGACTGAATCAGAGCATTCAAAACACAAAAATCCACAGAAAAAGAACTACAATTAAGAAGCATAAATCCAGATCACGTAGTCAACGATCATGTTAACAAACTAATGCATACATTTCGTTCATACAAAAAGCTTCAGGAAACAAAGAAAAATAACTTTGAAAAAAAATTACCTTCTTCTCGCCAAGGAAGTTACGGATCTCAATGGACTTGTTACCTCCGGTGATGGAGGCATTGATTGGAAAGTGAGCATACACAAAACGCATCTTGTATCTGTATCCCTTGGTAACACCAACGATGAGATTATTAACATGGCTAAGAGCGGTACGGATAGAAGCAGTAGCCTTTCGAGATCCAAACCAGGCATCAACCTTCAGCTTCTTCTGTCCAGTTTCCTCGTCCTTGATCAGCTGGAAATCGAGATTGAGATGCTTGAAGTTTCTCACAAGCTTTCCCCTTGGTCCTTCAACTTCGATTTGCTTTGCCTTCACCTTGATGGTGATGCCGTCGGGGATATCCATGGTTTCTGATGACAGAATTGTCTTCATCTTCTCTAAATTTCTCTCACACTCTCTCTCCGACTGTGTGTGTGAATATGGTGATCGCTAAAACCCTAGCAGCGACATGAAACCTTAAAGAAAGAGCTCTTAAATATGCTATGGTACTTGTTGAAACCCTAGTTTTGATGGGCCAAATTATCCAACCCAACTCATCAGGTCGATTAGGCCCAATTATTTAACCGGCCTTTTATATATTAGAAGAGATAAATTTTCAGATATAGTCACTCAAAAATAATCTATATTATCCTCCTTTGCTATAGATTGATAATTACAATATATAGCTACATGCTATAGGAGGAGATAGTAGAGCGAGATTGGAGAGAGAGGAGAGAGGCTAGTGAGCGAGGGAAGAGTGGGAGAGAGGTGAATTGTATATGTATATCAGCCAGATAATTATATATTTTACATATGTCTTTATATATATATGGCAAACGATATTGGGAGAGGCTAACGATATTAGAAGAGAGAGAAGAGTGGCAAGCGAGATTGGGAGAGGGAAGAGAGGTGAGCGACAGAGGGCAAAGAGTCGAGAGGGGTGAAATGTATATGTATATCAGTTAGATAATTATATATTATACATATGCATTTACATATATGGCAAGCGACATTAGAAAAGGGGGGAAAGAGGCGAGCGCTATTGGGAGAGGGATTAGAGAGGCGAGCAATAGAAGGCAATAATTTGTATAATTCACATCTCATTTTTATACTGCGCGACTACGTTTGTATAATTCACGTGTTTTTGTATAATTAAGTACTATAAAGTTTGGAATTATACAAATATGATAAAACTTGAAATAACATATTAATTTAAGCAGAAATATATGAAATTTAAACAGTTATACAAAATTTATTATACAAATTACATTATAAAATTTATTATACAAAATCCAAATACTACATGTTTAGACAAACTTTAAAAGGTTATACACAAAAGATTATAATGTATATGGTGAAAAAACTGAAAAATAAAGGAAATCATCTTCATATACAAATATAAATCATCGTATATAAATATAAATCAAAAGAAGAGAATTGCTAGTTGTGAATTATACAAATGTCCAAATGTGCCTAATTATACAACTTGAAGTCATCCCATGTAATTAATAGTTAATGTTAGTCGCAAGTGGTAATTTTAACAAACTACAGCAAAATCTCACTAAATTAATATAGATGGGATCATGAAATGTTATTATTTTATAGAGGTATTATTTAATCGATAAATTATTATTTACTAATTGACATAATGTTTCGACATCGAAAAATTATTAAGGGATGAAATCTCAATGGATTTGAATGAATTCACTTGTGAAAACGTCATTAATGAACTTTAGGTCATGGTTGATAATCTCAATTACTGCAATTAAATTTACGTTAATAACCTTTGGTGAGTGAAAATGATACATGTTTAGAGGTTCAAAGCCTTGAACAAATTGTGGATATTGTTGGAAAACAACTTTGATAATAAAGTTGAAGATGATACAATACTTTTGAAACCAGTTACGCGTAAGGAAACACTTGTATCTAGAACTCTTCACAATTTTATGGTGCAATTAAAAAAGACAAACCAAAACTTTTTGATGCAATGAGAAAAGTTACAAATAAAATTTAACTAGATTTAAATTTTAAGAAAACACAGAAATAATAAAATCATATTTCACTGAATTTTCTTACATATATTTGTACTTTAAAAATTATTAATTTATAATATTAATGGGACCATATATTTATTTGAGGGTCTTTTGAAAATATATTATATTATTATCTTATCGAAAATGAGTTTTTTTTTTTAATTGGCCTAAGTTGGGACTGAAAGCAATTATTAGCTTAGAGAGATTATCAATTGATCGAGCATTAATTTTGGTGAGGTTTTACAGTATAGCTACAATGAGTAATTAAATATAAATTTGCTTAATCGCGTATTTTTCCAAGAAAAACTACACAACTAAGCTAACATCTAATAGTTAACTACAATTTAATCTAATCATTAAAACAGTTATAATTGACTAAAATGGTTATATGGTGGGTCCTGCATTATGTATTAAAATGTGTGAATTCTTTATCGGCAAAAGGTCTGAAATTTTTTTCAATTTTGTCCGAAATTTATGTTACGATATCAAACTTTATGAAGGACATTTTATCCTCCTCCTCTCCCTACACTATTTAATTATGTATTTTAAAGGTATATGTGCCCACATGAATACGTTACTATTTATAATGATGCAATATTTATCAAGTCACTATTAAATAGTGCACGGAGGTAAAAGCCGAAGTTCAGAATTGTTACAACAATTTCGGTTAAATTTTGGATATATTTCAAACATTTTCCTCTTCTTTTCATCCTTCATACAAATCGAAACACACTCTCTTTTATCATACCCACTAATCTATCTTAAAAATATCTCACTTACATTAAATAACTTAACGAAATTATAATTCAGATTTTGAAAAATTCATTCATCCAATTTACAAATTTTGAAAACTACAGCCACACAATCCAATATTGTATAATTATACAACTATATATATATATATATATATATTATATTTAAACTATGTTTTATTTATATAATATTTCATGATTTTAAGACACATACAAATATATTTTATATACTTCAAATACAAGTACGATATATGTAACAACTTGTTTGATTTATACCACTCAATTTATACAAAAGCTATAATATATAATTTATTCATAAACATATACAAATGACTATACATCATATTAGTTATACAAATTGATATACTTAGTAAAAAAATTTTTTGTAAACTCGATTGAATTATATATATATATACCATTGTTATATACAAAGAGTCATATTTTTCTTGTCAAGAAGAAGAAATAGTCTAAGAAATTTTAATTAGATACAATAAATGAATTAACAGATTGATTTCCTTTTTTGTAATTGAAATTACCGTATCATCTAAAGGAACTTAATAAATAATTCGTGTAATCAATAAAAAAAAAATTCAAATTATACAAACATAAACTGATTATATCCATTTAAACTATGGCTAGACTATATAGGAAACTCTCGACAAAGAGCCTATTATGTTTATTATCCTAGATATTTATGAAATTTTCCCAACATGGTATTACTAAAATTAGGCGTAGATAGCTTGACTTGATGGATTCGACTTGATAGTTCGAAAGTAAGGCCCGAATAGATTAACATGATATATTTAATGTAAAAAATTTACGGGGCGAACTATGTTGATCATGTCATTTAATTTGTGCCTGTTTTTAATAAAAGAAAGTTTGCACATTTAATTATAAATGTATTGTTTGAAGTTAGGCATCACATGACCGAAGTTCAATCATTTAGGATTCACTTTTTTAACAAAGTTCATACGCTTATAACTGAAATTGAAGCAAAAATTGTCGAACCGACATTATTAAACTTCAACTATTTAGAACTATATACATAATATAAAAAGTTAAATTTCGTTATTATTGACTTTACAATTAATTTTTGAAGTTGTATTAACGTGTTTATACATGTAAAAAGTAAATATAAGTTAAATGACATATTAGGGAATTTTATCAAAACAGCAATATGTTAGTATTTTTTGTGACACAGTAACAATATTTCAATNACAAACTTTATCTGTATGTATTTTTCTGTTCTAAGCTTGTATATAGTTATAATATGAATTCAAATGTAACAAATTTTATTTTTTTGTGTAAACGTCCTATTTTAAATTTAAGAAATAAAATATTAATTTTACATCAAATTATTAATATTATTATTATTATTATTATTATTATTATTATTATTATTATTATTATTATTATTATTATTATTATCTCTAATGCTCCGAAATAAGTAACATATTAAAAAATATATAATTATTTCTTTCATCCCAAAACAAATGATATATGAATAAAAATAAAATCTTAAAGAATATTCTTGAAACTCCTGAAAATTCTATAAATTTTTTAGTTGTGACAAAGTTTTCTTCTCTTTGATAAAAGAGATTTCTTTAATATAAGAATTCTTTGTGTAGTTTGGATTGATATTTTTTATTTTCTTTGTTGAATTTATGCGACCTAATAGACTTATCATAATGATAGGAGAAATTAATTTTTGAAACATTATTTTGGGGATTTTGAATAAACAGTCACAAAGGAAATAGGGAATTTTATCAAAACAGCAATATGTTAGTATTTTTTGTGACACAGTAACAATATTTCAATATTTAGTAATACTAGCATGTTTTAATTATTTTAGATTATGAATACCGTATTTTTTCTTTTAATATGGTATGTATATTTATAAAAAAAAATTACAGAAAAGATGGAAATTAAAACATAAAAAAGGTAAGTAGCATTAATAATCCTTCAGTTACTTTTTAAAAGCTGTATTTTTGTCATATATTAATTTGAACGTTTTTTTTTTCTTCACTGTTCTTCATTATTATGCACCAATTAGTAATCCAATACGGAAATTATGCACCAATGGGATTAGTAATCCCATACGGAAATCACTGTTCTTCATTATTATGCACCAATTGTTAAAGAAGCTTTATTATACAAATCGAATTATTCCAATATAATCAAATACGGAAATTATTTTAAAGCGTAAATTTTCGAATCCCACAACAACAATTTATTCCTTTCGGTTTTATTCATACTTTGGAGATCAGGTATCTTTTTTAAATTTTTAAATATGAATACGTTAAATGTTTGTATGATTTGAATTTTTTTCTTTAAGTTCATGGTATGTTGCGTTTATATCAATATAAAAAATCTGATTTTCATTTTTTTTCCTGCAAATTTGCTGCTTTATGGGTGATTTTATTTTAAAAGTTGTAGTATTTTTTTTCTTCTGAAAATCGCTGATTTGTTAACAATTTGCTAACTAGTATTATATGTCTCCAAGTTATATGTTAGCAAATTGCTATGTTGATTACAGTACGAATTCGTTAGCAAATTGATATGTTGATTATATAGAATTTGTTATTGTAGCCATGGGAAGCATTAGTTTACTGGTCATGCATTCTGGGAGGTGGAACAATGAAAATTGCTATGTTGATTACAGTACCGAAGCAATTGTGTTAAAAGAGCATGCGACATT